>NC_057708.1:1275383-1300383 GCF_014466175.1 Vespula pensylvanica | reverse complement strand
GTGGTGAAACGAAAGACGAGTTGGAACATTTGAATCAACGTCAAGAAAGTCCTGAAGAGATCCAAGGACAATACATAAACGATGATCAGGTATTGACAAGAAAGATTTTCTTCGGTTTTACAATCAACGTCATTTTTCGATATCAATAGTTGCTTGTTAAGGGTAAGAAAATGTTTCATCGTTCAATATGAAATCGATTGAATTTCTTTTCAATATTTACTTTTTCTGTCCTCCATGTATAGGTTCAATATTCAAGTAAACATGATTATAACAGATTATGAATTTAAGCTGAACTATATGTGATATTATTTTTGATAAGATCTCTAAGAAAAATACTATATTAATATACGAAAATATAAGAATATGATATTATTATATTATATTGTTTGTAATAACAATTCAAAATTATATCATATGTATAATATAAATTTTAATCGTGCATATACTACATATGCATTAAATTATTATTAATACTTATTTATTAATATCGTAAAGATTATAATTTATACTTGGAAAGAAAGAAAAATGTACCAATAAAAAATGTTCAGATAAACAAATAATTAATTTTCCTTTGAATGGAGTATAAATGGAATTATTAAAATTAGTAATGAATTTAAATACAATTTGAAATTATTAAAAATTATATAGTGGCTTTAAATATAATCTTCATTATAAATTATGTTACATGTAGGGTCTACAAAGACGACATGCAGTGGATACAACCCTGATGATACATTTCTTTGGAAAAGATGGTAACCATGAATTAAAATACGAAGATTTCCGTCGTTTCATGGAGAACCTACAACACGAGGTATTAGAATTGGAATTTCATGAATATAGCAAAGGTCATGATACAATAAACGAATTGGATTTTGCTAAAATATTGCTAAGATACACTGAATTGGATATCGACGAGTAAGATGGTTTCTATCTATTAAAATTTCTTTCATTTAAATTTTCATTTCTTCCATGCATATATATCAATGCATGCGTTTGCATGTGTATAATAATAGCAAATTACTAAATAATATTATTTAAATAATATTATCATAATATCATACTATTATACAGTAAAATATATTTTACTATATCATTGATACGTTATCATAAAACTCCGTTATATTTTTACGATTGAATTATATAATTCTTGTCATTGAATTAAATAAAATGAAAGAAGATATTTTCATAAAAAAAAAAAAAAAGAAAAGAAAAAAAATCGATAACTCGTATAAATATGATACAGATTGAACGAATTAATAATTCTTGCAGATTCGATAAATATTTGGAAAGAATGATAGATCGATCCGATTTACAAATCGGTATTACTTTCGACGAGTTTCGACGTTTCTATCAATTTCTAAATAATTTGGATGATTTTTCAATAGCCATGCAAATGTATACGTTGGCTGATCATCCGATATCTAAAGGTATATAAAAAAAATGAATTTTTCGTTATTAGTTATTTCTATTTACCTCCCCCCTCCCTACTCCAACCCATTCACCCATTTAAAAATCGATTTTTATTTACAGATGAATTTCAACGTGCTGTTAAGATATGTACTGGATCTGTACTTTCTTCTCATATTATTGACACAGTATTTGCATTATTTGATGAAGATGGTGATGGACAATTGTCTTACAAAGAGTTCATAGCGATTATGAAAGATCGTCTCAAGAGAGGATTTAAGGTACCATCGAACAAATAAATTGTTCATTTGTACATATATATATATATATATATATATATATATATATATTGCAAAAATTTTTTTCCCAAAATAATATTTATATTGGAAAATATATTTCCAATATGAATCTTTCTAAATTTTTATCATAACAAATCTAACGAACGATTTAGGTTATGATCTTAAAGATAATCCCTTTTGTAACCCCATAAAAAATATTTCTTAATTCTTTTCTTATACAAAATATACCTATATCTTTATCGAGCGCCTGTAATCAGACTACAAAATTCAGAGATACACCGATGCATGAAGGGACAACGTTCTCTAGGGGCATCCTATTTCTCTTTTTCCCACCTTGTTTTACTTTTATAACAAATACAAATATATTATACAAATATTTCATCCTCTTACAGCTGGATTTTTATTGAACGAATAAATTAATTAAATTAAATTATATTATAATTATAATATATTACATAATAATATAATTAATTAAATTAAAAAATAGATAAGTGAAAGCACAAGTAACGTAAAAAATAATTTCTAGGAAAAGAAAATTTAAATAAAATAAAAATCAACTGGAAAATTATTTAAAAAAAGAAAAGGAAAAAAAAAAAAAATATATATATATATATATAGAGAGAGAGAGAGAGAGAGACAGAAGAAAATAATTTTAAATTCGTAATACATATAAAAAAATAAAAGAAAGAAAGAAAAAGTAGAATATTTAAAGAAATTTTTTTTTTTTTCTTCTACGAGGAAAAAGAAAAAAGAAAAATCATACGTTTAATAAAAATCCAGTTTCGTAACGAGAACTTGAAAATGTGAAATAACTATAGAATAACTTTGATTTTTATTCCTTCTTCGTAGTCTCCGCAACGGAACGAAGGTCATGTGGCATTTAAATATTGTGTGAAACAAGAAATGAAAGCACCTTGAAAAGTTGAAAACGTCAGGCCAAAAAAATGCAACGCATTATTTCGATAGGACACTGTGTCTATCTTTAAAAAAAAAAAAAAAAAAAAAAAGAAAAGAAAAGAAAAAATCCTATTACCACATAGTATTCTCCTGTATATATATATACACACATAATTCTTTACTACTATATTATTTTTTTTGTAAATTAATTAATTACCATTGTTTACCAATCGCAGCAAAAAAAGAAAAGAAAAAAAAAAAGAGAGACTCATAATAATGAATCTTCAAGTTCGAAGAAGAAACCAAGCAAAAAGAAATATATATATATATATATAAAAAAATAAAAAAAAAATAAAAAATAAATAAAATAAATAAAGTTTAAGTCACTGTTGCAAGATCTCGAAAAATTAAGTATATAAATATTTTTTTCCTTCTATTCTTTTTTGTTTTTGTTTTTTGGATTAATAATTATAATAACAATAATAATAATAATCATCGTCATAAAAGTTATACATGCTAAATAAATGCTTTTGTCAAGTACTCACCCGCCGTTCATTGTTTCCTCTTGATTTATAAAACTATTCGTATTCGTTCTCTTGACCAGTCGTCTAATTTCCTCGTTCTCTTTGCGTCATCACCAACAAACTCGAGGTATGTACTTACAGATGTATCTGTGTATACCCTGTGATTCCTTTTGGTTATATATCGTACTAGATAACGTTGAATGTAGTCGGTCTCGTTAACTTGAAAGAGAAGCCGCCGCCAAAATGAATAAATTCCAACGCAACGCCTTCAAGGTATTACACAGTTCTATGGAAAAGAAAGAAAAATAAGAAAGAAATCATTTTTTTTTTTTTTTTTCTAATGAGTATAATTTTTAACGATGTTGTTAATGAATAATAAATATTTTAATCACGACAATAATAATTATTGCAACGTTGATCTTTATATTGAATTAATTGTGATAATATATATATATATATATATATATATATATATATATTCGCATTATGAATTTTTTTTTCTAACAAATATTTCGATTATAATTTGTAAGGATGAATAAATATTGTCGTAATTAATGAATTAATAATTATTGCAACATTGAATTAATTGTGATAATTTGTGTGTGTGTGTGTGTGTGTATATTTATTCAGAGTATGAACGATTTAAAAAGAAGGAATTAATTCTTATAAAACGTTGCTCTGAATTTTATCAGATTAATTCTAATAAAATTCATTACATGCATGTTAATCCAGTTAACGGATCAATTCTGGTAACGTTGTCTCTAATCGTATCAGATTAATTCTGAGCATTGAATAAAACGTACGGATTAATTTGACTAATATCTAAATCGTTCAAATAACCCAGTTAGTATTCTTTTTTCTACATCCAATTAATCGGATTAATTCACTTTATTATTTTTACGATTACTTTTTGTATTCAATTATCGAATTAATATTCACAATGATGCTTCTGTTATTATCTAATTATCAAATTAATTCACAAGGTATTAAATTCGATAGGAAAATTAAAAAAAGAAAAAAAAAGAAAAAGAAAAAAAGAATTAAAAAGAAATTATCCATACTAAAAATATTAACAATATATTAATACATATAATCTAATATATTTAATACATATATACATATATTTATATTATAAATATATATGTTAATAGTATATAGTTATATATATACATATATATATACATATATACATATATTTATATATAATTATATGTATATATATATATATATATATAAATTAAACATATTTAACAAATATCTTATATCAAACGATCTTATCCCTGAAGGTAACATACAAATATATTAACACACTCAAATATATTACACAATATACATACAAATATATATATATATATATATCTACATATATACCTACATACATACATACATACATATAACAACAATACAGATATAATACTTCATTACATTCCCATAAGAATGAATAAAACCTGAAATTAGATCTAAAAAGGAAAACAAGTCACGACCAAACAAATCCCTCAAAAAAAAAAAAAGAAAAAAAGAAGAAAGAAAGAAAAAAAAAAAGAAAGAAAAAGAAATGAAAATGATATTAAAATTCAAAGAATGAAGAATGAGAAGGACAAACAAAAATAACAAAAAGAGAAAAAAAGAAAAGGAAGAGCTACATGATACAGAAAAGAGAGACAGAGACAGAGACACACAGAGAGAGACAGAGAAAGAGAGAGAATCAAAAGTATTAAACTCCTTCTCTCTCTCTCTCTTTCTCTCTCCCACCCTCCCACCCTCCTTCCTCCTGAATATCAACAGAAATCCCACAACTCCTCTTGAAGAGCAAATAAGCAAGAGGTAGGAGGGGAGGGGGTGAGGTAGACTGTATAAAAGTGGGGAAGAGAAAGAGAGAGAGAGAGAAAGATAGATAAAGGGAGAGAGAGAGAAGAGCTAACGTTGGCAGTGCGAACAAATGTTTGGAAACGTACTGTTGTCAGACGATCGCGAAGTGTCGCGAGACGAGGAGGAGGAGATTCGTTACGCGTTCATTTGCTTCTTTATATCACTTGTATTGTTTCTTCTTTTGATTCCTTGTACTGTAAAAGTAAAGAGAAAAAATAAGAAGAATAAATATCGATCACAGAGAAGTCAAAATCGACAAATAAAAAAGAGGATTTTTGTTGTGTTGGTTCGATCACGTTATGGGAATGTTAGGCGTATTCAAATGGCTCCGAAAGTAAGTGTCTATTATATTTATCATTTATATATGTAATTCGATTCGAAAAAAATTATTTATTGTTTTATAACTTGAATTATGTCTGTGTGTGTGTGTGTGTGTGTGTGTGTGTGTGTGTGTGTGTGTGTAAGTTAATTAATTATATAGATTTTATTAAATATGAAATCTTTGATATATTAATAAATATCGACGTGTAAACATTTTCAATGTGTACATTTTTCGACATGTTAAGATTTAACATTTATTCGTAGAATTGAACAAGATCAACATGTATGTAATTTGAATCGTACAGAGAGATGTGACCTTTACACCAAAATATATGGAGCTTATCGTATTACAAACTTTTCATCGATAACTCTGTCTCTCTCTCTCTCTCTCACTCTGTGTTTCTGTCTATCTCTCTCTCTCTCTCTCTCTTTCATTTAGCGAATTCATTTGAATATACATTTATATATTTTGATATAAACAGATATATATATATATATATATATATATATATAAATTAATTTTTTGAAAGAATAACAGGTTCAGCGTCACTTTCATTAGAATCTAACGTTAATCCTATTTTTTACATGTACATATATATATATATATATATATATATATATATATATATAAATGTATAACGGTTTTATATACGAAGTTATGTATATTTTTGCATTATAACATCATGACTGAAAAGGTGAAGGACGTTTACGTTCGTGTCGAGTATAACGATAACAAGAACGAAACCTCGATTTAAATCGAATATTGTATTTGTTTTTTTGTATGTATGTCTCTCTCTCTCTCTCTTTCTCTGTTCGTGTGTGTGTGTGTGTATGTGTGTATATGTTGATAAAATATTTTTTTTCGATATTGTATAGAGTTATTAAGAGAAAATTTAGAAGAAATCGAACCAATCGAAATGATCTATCTTTCTTATCTGTAATATCCTTCATGTAAATTCATTCTATTCTAAATTCTAATATTCCTGATATCTAATTTATTAATAAGAAGTCAATAGAAATGATCCTTTTATTGAAATTTGTGTATAATTTTTAATGAAAACACTATATATATAATAGTACTTATATTTTTATATAATAATAATAATAATAATAATAATAACAATAATATATGTGTACTACAGTATACTATTAATATTACAATATTATTAGTATTATATTATCAGTATAATAATATAATAAATAATTAATTTTTTTTTATATAACATTATTAAAGAAATAGAGAGAAGCAGAAAATTAGTTTATGTGTTATATATATACTTATTATGTATTACATACTTGTATATATTTATGTATATTACATAAAAGTACTATTATACATTATAATATACTATTATATATATATATATATATATAGAAAAAGAGATATTACATATCTATACGTATAAAAATTCAAAGATATTATTAACATATAAATAATATACATATATATATATATATATAAAATTACATTATTTATAATTACATATAAATAGAATCATTACATTAAAAATTTTCTAAAAATGTTACACACACATACACATATACTGAACAATGTAGTATACTACAATAAAAGTATACTAAAGTAAATGATGTTAACACAATCGAGTAAAAAACTGTTTGATTTTGTTCTGGTAACACTTTTCTTTTTTCTTTGTTTTTTATTTTATTTTATTTTATTTTTTTTTTTAAATGTTACGCTCGGAAATAATAGAGTCCGTTCTTCTTTCCTTAGCGTAAAAAAAATAAATGTCCGAAAAATTTTCAAGCGTGTCGAAGACACGGGCTAATTATCCTGGTGTGCCCAAAAGAACGAGAGCCCCTGTCGTTTCAATCTTACGTGTTACTTCTTAAAAACCGTTACTAGAATCGATTCTCTACTTCCTTAACTTAGCTTAGCTCAGATACAAGCTAGTATTATCATTATTTTATAAGAGTACACGTATTTCTCATATCTTCCTCATTTTCTCGAGTATAATGAAATAAGTACTCGGAGATCGTTACAACAGATTCCGTTGTTATTCGCTCATCTGATCTTATATCATATATATATATACATACACACACACACACACACACACACACACACACACACATGTATGTGTTGTGTGTGTGTATGTGTGTAGATATAGATAAAAATGAAATTAAAAATAAATTAAAAACAACGATAGATATGTTTATAAGTTTGTAAGTGAATATGAAACGAAAAAAAATTTTATATCAATTTACTTACTTCCTTGGATGAGTTTATGATTGAAGTTTGAAATTGTAATATCACCATTTTTTTTCTCTCTCTCTCTTTTTTTTTTTTTTCTTTTTCTTTAGAGAATTCTTTTCTTCCTGTAAAAAATGAAATATGTTTATATGTATTTTATTTTGTTTTAATTTGTTAAATAGATATATATATATGTGTGTGTGTTTGTGTGTGTGTGTGTGTGTGTGGGTGCATGTATTTATGTATGCATGTATATATGTATATGTAGGTCAAATAAAATCAAGAAATGAAATTAGAAAGAAAATATAGAATGTCAAGTAATGCTTGTAAAATGAAATTGAATAATTTGATACCGCAAGATTTATTTGTTCAATGAAATTTATTTGTTAACGGACTAGATTAATTTACTTTTGAAGACGATAAGAATTTCATTTTTTTATAGGATATAAATATAAAAGATATCTATATATTTATTTTCTTTCAACTCGTTATATGTAATTAGTTTCAATTAGACAAATAGAAAATATAAAATGTTAAATAATTTATATACTTCAGATTGAAACGAAAAGGAAATTAATGGAAATGAAATTTAAAAAGAATGAAAGAAAGAAAGAAAGAAAGAAAGAAAAAATACACTACACTTCCACTCTTATTTTAATCTTCATCACTTTTGATGAAAACAGAAATTTGTCTGATTTATTCGTGTCAGATTAAATTGAAAATTAAAATTAAAAAGAATATATAGAACGTTAGATGATGTTTGTACGTTGTGCCGAATGACAGAAAACAATATTATAAAAATGAAACTTAAAAAACGAAGATATTTTCATTCTTAAAGAATTTTCTTATTACCTCTTCATCTTTTTTTTTTTTTTTTATTTTCTTATTAATTTTTCAAAGATGAAAATGGAATTTCCATTTTCAAAAAATTTTCTTATCCGTTGTGAACAATTTACTTTATTTTATCACTTTTTTTTTTTTTATCTTGCCACATATATTCACATCAAATTAAACAAAGAAATAAAAGTGTTATAACTTAAAAAAAAAAAAAAAAAAAAAAATTTTTTTTTTTTTTTTAATTTTCTTATCTCCTATAATCTATCTCACTTCTTTTTTTAATTCATTGCATATACAAATACATACGTGCGTATAGATAGATTAGATTGAAAAATAGAAAAATTAATAGAAATCAAATTTATACTTACGACACTCGGGACGAATGAATTTTTCGTACAACAAAAAGTCTCTCTTCGACGAAAAAATGACTAAGAATATTTTCACTTTCGAAATATTTTCTCGTCTCCTACAATGAAAAGAAATTCCGTCACATTTTCTCACAACTTATCGGAGAATATTATTAATTTAACGCAAAAGAGAAAGAAAAGAAAAAAAAAAAGAAAGAAAAGAAGGAACGAAACAATGCATCTCGTACGAAATAATCGATATTTATCGCGATAAATTTAACGATATTATTAGTTCTACGCGCACGTTTGAAAATTTCAACGAGTCCATTATTTTTCAACTGTTTTTATTGGACGAGTCCACTTTTTTACCAACCGACCTTTGATTGGACGAGTCCACTTTTTTGTTCAACTAACCTCATACCGGACGAGTCCACTTTTTATTAACGATGCACTAATAAAAATCTTCTTAATTCAATTATATTTCTAATTACTATATAATGATCCAAATCACTGATTCAAAATCCAAACATACTCGCATACGGCATAGATAAAAAGGATAAATAATATTAATAAAAGTTTGAGAAAATTCGAAATGAAATCAACGAGACGAATGTAACGAATTTCGCGGTATTTTTAATTGGGAACGAAACGAAACGAAATGAAACGTAGTACCACAAAAATAAAAAGAAAATTTTTTAATTAATAAATTACATCGATATATAAGATTTATATATCGAAAGGATGAAGATCACTGATCTCTGTCGCATTTTTCGATCTGGAAGTATTAACAAATAAATAAAATAAATAAAAGTAAACATTCTTAAAACGTAATAAATTTCGTGAACGGAAACTAATCGTCTGTTCGAATAAAATCAAATCAAATCAAATCAAATCAAATCAAATCAAATAGAATAGAATAGAATAGAATAGAATAGAATACAATAGAATAGAATAGAATATAACAGAATAGAATAGAATAAGAATTTAACAGTTACCTACTTTTCTCAAGATCGTAGACTCGCTCGAGTGACCTCTGTGATCTCTTGCCACGTATAAATAACGATCGTAAGATCTTACGATCTTTCTCCTCCTTAGATCTCACGAAAACAGGTGTATCTTTCTCTTACATTTTCTTCTGCGAAAATAATTCATACATTAATACACGTATACGTGCACACATAGATACGTATATATTACTATGTATTAGAATATAAAACTATATAATTTTATACATACGTAATAGTATATAATTTAAATTAATAAAATATATACATATATATATATATAATTATAAAATATATAGAGTACAGACAAAAATATATATATATATTACTATGTATTAGAATATATATATATATATATATATATATATATCGTTCTAATATAAAGTAATAACACGTATCTGATTACCATTAAAAGAGGATATCCCCGTTAATATTAGTACCAACTATAGCCACTAGATAATAGTAATATGGATCTTGAAAATAAAGTCTCGGACATGATTAACATTTATTAAATATTCCAATGTGCTTTGATACTTTCTCTATTAAGATTCAAGTAATGAATGTATTTCAATGTATACAACCTGCATATGCAAATTGGATTAATAATGAGTTCAACTTGTCTTCCGTATATAACGCACGCAAACCAATTATACATGTACACGTACATAGGGGACACATATAAAAATAACAATAAGAGTATACGTGTGTAAGAGAGATAGAGATAGACTCACTATGAGAAACTAGTTCTATACGAAATTCTAACGTTACATAGTAACGTAAGTATACACGAGCGCAACATCAAGAAGACAAAGGTATAAGTTAGTATTGAGAGAAAGTTTACGATTTCAACGATCGTTTAATTTGATGAGATTCGAAAAGAAATTATCAAAATGGCTCCCCTCCTACCACCATCTTGATTATTGTTTCCTTACGATCGTACTTTTGAAAGAAATATAACTCTTACAATTTATCGTTTCGTATTAAAATATAATCATGATTTTATAGTACGTTGTTATTTGTTGTTTATTAATGTCCCGTGTAATTTCGATCGATTATTAATCCTTTTTATAAATATCGATTACATATGTGTGTACTTACAGAGATATCGGCTACCGGGACAGAAGTAGACGAAGCTTGTCGCGGCAATCAACCTTCTCGAAGTAAGTATACGCGATGTACTAAATGTATGATGGCATTTAGGGTGGAGAGGGAAAGAGGAATTATATATATATATGTATGCATATTTAATATGCATATCTGTAAAAAGTAACGGTAATCGTCTAATTAACCAATTAAAAATTACGACATAAACGAGCCAATGAGATAACGCGTTTCTTAAATCGTTTACTCGAAATTTTATTCATTGGACCAATAAAACGTAAAACATATCGATTGTTCTGATTGGTTTTCATAATTTTGGTTAGTTAACTCTAACCGGTGGTGCCATCGTTCATCGATTGTCGAATTTGTCAGTGTCTGTCATAATCGGTTAGATCAGAGAAGTGGTAGATAAAAAACAAAAAATAGTATGAAAGGAAAGTAAAGATTTCAAAGGGACATAGAGATAGATAGAGAGAGAGAGAGAGAGAGAGATAGTGAGTGAACGAGAGAGAGAGGGAGAGGGAGAAAGAAAGAAAGAAAAAGAGAGAAAAATGTCGATTTCTTATACGACGATTTGCAACGCAAAAAAACGACGACAAAGGGCCAAAAGTGCCGATGAAAGCGCGTAAGTTCTCAATCCTATTTTTTATTTCCTTTCTACACGGATCCGGCATAACCTCATTCAAACGTACGATCAAATGTCATTAGACGTATTATTAATGCGCGCGGAATTATTTCTTGTGAATCTTTTGAACGTGTTTAAATCGAAAAAAAAAAAAATAATAAAAATACAGTTCGTTCGGGAAATTGAGAATTTTTTAATATGTCTCTTTCAAACGTGCGATTTTTTATTTCAGGATTGTAAGTACGATATTACGATCGCGCGGATTATCTCTTGTGAATCTTTGGGACGTTTCTAAATCGAAAAAAAAAATAATAAATAAATAAATAAATAAATAAAGTTCGTTTGAGAAATTAAGAATTTTTAAAATTAAGAATCGTTTTTAAACGTACGATTTTTAACTCGAGGGTTGAGAACCGTTGCTTTACGGTTGCACGAATTATTTCTTGAGAATCTTTCGAACGTGTTTAAATTGAAAACGAAATTCTCGTTTGAGAAATTGAGAAATTTTTGAACGAATAATCTCTTCTAAACGTACGATTTTTAATTCGAAGGTTGAGCACCGTTACTTTACGGTCGCACGAATTATTTCTTGAGAATCTTTCGAACGTGTTTAAATTGAAAAAGAAATTCGTTTAAGTAGATTGAGAATACATTTTTATTATTTACGATCGACATTATCGTTGTTTTAATTTGAAGAGTTAAAAATTGGTGACTACTTTGTGTGTGTATTTGTTTGTGCTTTATAATCGTGTTAACAATTTTTTACAATTTAACAATTATTTTATTGCGTTCTTTAATATTCTTTTTTTCTGAATCTCTCACTTTTCAATGGGATCGTTGTTTCGAGTAATAAAAATAGATGAATAAAGAGTGAAAGGGTGAAAGTGAGAGAAAAAGAAAACAAAAATGAACGGATTCGAAAGAAAACAGATCGAACGGTGAGAAATTAATTTTTTTAATCTACGATCCATAATTATCGTAAATGTAAGATTTTTAATTCGATAATTGAGAATCACTGCTTCGTGATCGTGCAAATGATTTTTTGATAACGTATCAGAATATTTTTGGAATCGAGTAAAAGATTCGTCCTTTTTTTTGTTTCAATTGTTAACTTTTAAAGAAATCCCTTAAATAAATAAATAATGAAATGATATAAAAAAATTTTCGTTGTAAAAAATTTACGATCGCAAGTGCGATCTTTTATAATTTCAGGATTGATATCAATTTTGTTTCGTTTTTGCGATCGTATTAACAATTTTTAACAATGTTTCAAATGCGTTCGAATCAACAAATATTCTTAATAACGATCACACGATATGAATATGATTATACACACACGTACACACGCACACAGACATTATTATTAATATAATGATAATATGCGTGTAATAATTATTTAATTTTTTCTTATATCTTATATCTCATATATCATAGTCTTATAAAGTTTCTTATAGTATTTTCAAATTTCGCGCTTTTTAACGCGAGATATGTAAGTAACTAATGACAAAGATAGAAAAACAAAGAGAGAGTGAGAGAGGGAGAGAGAGTGAGAGAGAGAGAGAGAGAGAGAGAGAGAGAGAGAGAGAGAGAGAGAGAGAGAGAGAAGAAAAGCAATATGGCGGAAGCAAAAAATAAAATAAGAAGATCAAACGAAGCGGGAAATTTAAAATTGTTAACCTGAAGCATACGATTGACGAATTACAATTTATTATTTCACGTTAGACCATATATATATACACACACACACACACATACATTTACATATATACATTTTTATTTTTCAGTGAATCTTATCGAAACGCATTACAAGCGTTCATGGATCGTCGAAGATTTTCAACAACTATGTTAAATGCACAATCGCAAAATAGTTTGGATATAAAGGGTGTTAGTTTGTTAACGGACAATGGTAACGACGACGAAAACGATGATGATAATCATAAGGATAACGAACAAAAGACGATACAAGATGAAGACAATTCAACATTATTATTGGATGTACCAAATGTAACGGCCTCGGAGATCTTTGAGATTGGATCGGTCGCTGGAACGGAGGATCGATATTTGGAGTTGATATATGCCGAATGGGAAAATACGCGGATCTCGTTGAAAAGGCAAACGCATCCGGAATGTCGAAACGCGGTCAAAACCGACATGGAAATTCTCACGTAAGTTATGAGTTTCCTTTTTCTTTTGTGATTTCAATCGAATGTGAGAAAGTTTACGTTGCGATATTTCACTTTCAACAATCATCGTATTACCATCGTTCTCCACGTGATCACGTGATAACTAATTCTACAGACACTTAAATATCTCTCTTGCACAAAATAAAATTTCAATCGAATCGTTAAAAAGAGAAATGTTTCGTTTCTTAAATTCCCAATATCCATCAGTAATTAATATTTATTTTGGAGGGGATAAAATTTTTATTCGAATTGTTACAAAATATAATATTTCATTTTCAAATAGTCCGTCACGTGATCACGCGACGACATCTTAGTAATCCATGACCGCAAATTCTAAATATATATATATATATATATATATATTTTTTTTTTGCATTTTTGATCTAAATCAGAGAATTTGAATTGAAATGTTGAGGAAAAAAAAAAGATATTTCACTTTCAGTATACGATATCTCGTGACTCTAAAGAGATTCTAGATATCTCTTTTGGACGTATAACATTTTATTGTTGAAATGTTAAAAAATAATATTTCACTTTGAGCAGCTTAAACGTGATCGCATTATATCTCAAGATTCATGATTACAGATTCTAGACATTTATCTTACTGAATATAAAAATTTCGATTGAATTATTAATAAATAATATTTTACATTCAGTAGGTTCCATTACATGATATCATAGAAATTTTTTAAAATTGAAATGTTAACAATTACTTTCTCATTTTTTTTTTTTTTTTCTTTTTTTAGGAAGATTCGACATCCAAACATAGTCATGTTAATGGCGATGACGCGTACGGAAGATTACGGGCTTGTATCGATTCTCGAACCTGTAGACTGTACCCTTTACAATTACATGCACGAGCAAGGCGAACGAATTTCCGTTCGAGAGATGGCAAGGTTCGCCGGTAAATTGGCTGATGCACTTAGGCATGCACACATGCGTGGTTACGTTCACAGTGCTATTAGTTCGCATTGCGTTTATCTCGCCTTTGGTGAAACTGTTAAACTAGCAGGATGGGAATTGGCAATCAACTTGACTAAAGTAAGCCATTTTTCAATACTATCTTTCTCCTTTTTTATTTTCTTTTATTTTTTATTTTTTTATTTTTTTTTTTTTAGATTCTTTTTGAAAGAATGAATCTTTGTATCTTTTCAAAAACAAAAAAAAATAATACCAATCTTTTTTATTTTTTTTTTTTTTTTAATGATATAAAAATCAATAATATTAATAAAAATGTCAATAATATTATTTTAATTTGTTAAGATATAGATCATATTATATAAAACAAAAAAAAAAAATAGAGAAAAAATAGAAAATTGATCATGTATATGAAATTGATTATATATATGTATAATAGATCATATATATATGTATGTATGTATCTGTGTATAATAGAAATTATTTATAGAAAATTATCTTATAATGATTTGAAGTATTATAGGAAAAAGAAAAATCTTATAATTGACATTAATACATTATGGAAATTTGTAATAGTTTTATAACAATTTTTCAAGATCATATTATTAGAATCGATTAATAAATACTGACAATATACAGGGTGTTTTCGATCTCGCGATACAATCTAAAAAGGATTGATTTTACGTAGACAAAAAATAGATGCGCGTGCGTGTGTGTGTCGAAATTATGTAGAGTAATAAAAGAAAAAAAAAAAAAAAAAAAAACAAAGTTTATTTTCATTTGCACACGACGAATGAATCAACTACAAGTAAAAATACAGTTGACCTGGTCGTCGTTTATACTAATCAATCAAACTTTTCAATTCATTATCAATAATTATCAATAATCCTTACAATAATAAAATAAATAAAATAACATCACTATTACATCATTTTTTATCCATTATTATCCCAATGTAACAAATATCAACTATAATATACACAAGTAGTGCAAGGTGATATATCTAAATGTAAATATAAATATACATCTCTTGGTATCTGCAAAATATCAATTCGTTTCAAAAAGCAAATTTCTTTATATATAAAAGAAAAAAGAAAAAAAAAAAAAAAGCAAAAGTTCAATACCATATCATGTTGTACCGTCAAATTAGAGACACCCTGTATATGAAAATAAAATAGAATTTTCTTTTCTTTTCTTTTCTTTTTTTTTTTTTCTTTTTCTTTGTTTTTAATCGGTTGTTGCGCCGTTGCGTTCCAACGAAGAGAAATACCTTTGTTAATAGGAAAGATTTAATGGGATAACAGTGGATGAGGATGAGGTGGAGGTGGAGGAGGAGGAGGAGGAGGAGGAGGAGGAGATGATGGTAGTGGTGGTGGTGGTGATGGTGATGATGGTAATGGTAATGGTGATGGTGATGGTGATGGTGATGGTATACGTCATTTCCGTGATTCACGTGACGCACCCAGCGACGTTGAAATGCAGGAAACTCGGGACACTGTGTACACATTGTTAGTTTCCTACGAAATGTAGATTTCTGTATAAAATCGTTCTACCATGACCGAGGTTTATTGCAATGGTGCCGGATGAAACTTCAAACGCGGGATCTAGGTAGACCGGTAGAGAATAATTTGGATTCACGAAAGTCGTTCAAACGGATTTAATTAAATAGCATGACCATGAATTAGATGGAATTTCTGTCTCTCATGGATTCTTTTTTTTTTTATTTTTTATTTTTTTTTTTGTTATTTTTATTTCCTTTTCTTTCTTTTTTTTTTTTGGTCTCACCGCTCCTCTCTTCTTTTTTTTTTTCATTTTCATTTTTTTTTCCTTTTCTTTTTTTTTTTTTTTTTTTGAAAGACGATTCATTCATCCGTCGATTCGTTTGTTTGTTGTTTTTTTATTTTTTGTTGTTATTTATATATTTTATTTCTTTCCTTTTCCCTTTAATTTTTCTTTCTTCTCCTTTTCATTGTAGCCAAAGCCCAAGCAAGAGTACGAGGATATTCTACGCGGTGAGATATTTAGATGGCAAGCACCAGAATTATTTTCTGGTATATCTTGCAAAGAGAGCGACGTTTATGGGCTTGCCTTACTTATATGGGAAATGTGCACGAGTAAGCTTTGATTTGATTTCATTAATTCTGTAGTTTGCTTGAATGATAAAGAAGAGATCTACGTTATCTCTTCTCTTATCTCTCTCTCTCTCTCTCTTTCTCTCTTTTTCTCTTTAACATAAAGAGAGAGAAAGAGGGATTATTATTAGTACTATTGTACTAATTTATATTTACAAAATTTATATGAGATAATTTGAAAAATAAATCAGAAATTATCATTCCCCTTTTTTTTTTTTTTTCTTTGATTGTCTTTTTTTGTTATAACATTTTTCATTAAAAATATTTACATGTATATAATATTTTTACATATATCCAATTGTTTAACAGTGCGTGTACCATGGACCAACTGCGATATTTCAGATGTCAAGAAACAGTATTTACAATTGAAACATGGTATCCCCATAGATTTATGCAGTTCCATACCATTAGTTAATAGTTTATTGGAAATTGCCTTACAAATTGATATTGCTAAACGAAATATCGATATTAATAAAATACGTAGATTGTTGCAAAGTCTTGAGGTGAGTTTAACCGACTTACAATTGGTTAAAAATTTTTGTTATATCATTATTATTATTATTATTATTATTATTATTATTGTTATTGTTAATATCATAATCATAATTTTAGATACAATACGAGCATAAGGATCCTGTATACATGGATGAATATAAAAAAGACAAAAAAGAAATTAATAAGACAATTGTAACATCAACCGTCGAAGCTTCAATTACAACAAATTATCATAAAATCTCTTCACCAACGACTGTAACCGAAGAATGTTTAGATCTTTCAAAAAATACAAAATGTTTGTATCCTACCGAAACTAAGGAATATTTTGATTCTATCAAAACTAAAGAATGTTTGGATCCTACAAGAACTAAAGTTCGAACATGTGATTCTGAAGTCTTCGCAGATGTACCAAATCCCAATGTAAATACCATCATTCAAAACGATCTATCTAATATATATAATAATCATAAAGAGAGTAATTTGTTGGATCGAGAAAATAGAGAAACAAAAAAGAAAAATAACAATGTGGATTCTGGCACGCCCAAATTACAATCGTTCAATACATTTAGAAAGTCTCAGCAAGTGAAAAAATCTATGACATCGAATAATATATATAGGAAAGTGAGAATACCTAAAAATCTGTCGGAATCTGATAACAGCTCTATATCACCGTCACCTCCTGGAGTTACTAATCTTGTCGAAGATATTCCAGTTGATGTAAATGCACGTATCAATTTGCAACGTTTGAAAGAACTTCTTGCTAATAGAAGAGAACGTTTTTTTAATGGTATCGGCTCACCTCAGTTATTTGAACAAAGTGAAAGTTTAAGAAGTAAGAGTGATATATAATGTTAAAAGGATATGTTTTACAAATGAAATCTCTAAATATTATTTTATTTCAATAGGTTCAGTCACGGAGACGGAGCTATTGTCCAAAGTGAAAAGTAAAGATTACGAGCCACATAAACCCGCTAGTCATAAAACATGTTTAGAACCAAAATTTAACAAATCTCCTGGCTCGTATGATTCATCTTACGTATCTCCTAATCAAACAACTCGCAAAGTATTTTTGCAATAATAGTTCTTTCTTTCTTTTTCTTCATTTACTTACATCAATGTAATATTATTATCAGTGAATTATTTTTTATATCGGTATTATTTTTTCTTATATAGCAACCTTACTCGCAGATGCCTAGCAATATTAAAAATGCAATAATGCAACCACGAGTATTAATCCCAGATCCTCGAAGCTTTTTTGAATCGTCCTTATGGAAAAAAGAAAAAGAAATCTGTATATCGAAAATGAGGAAAGAGGATCAAAATGACATGGTAATTAATATTTAATACATGCAATTAAAATTGATATATTAATTTTTTTAATTTTATTAACAGCAAACATTTCAAGAAAATCCTGAAAATATGTATCAGAAATTAGGTATCATGAAACGTTCAGAAACATATAATGTAAACAACAAATCAGGTTTGTGACGAACGAATGATATATTTTATAATATGTAACATATGTTAGAAACCTATGAAATATATTTACCTTTGTTTCTACAGAAAAAAATAAGCAAAATAATAGGGTACTTATAGAAAATGTACCTGAGCCGGAGCAAATAGTGAATAATAAAAATAACTCTTTACAAGTTCTGAAAGATGCGTTAGATCGTGCAACTGAAATAATTTGTTCAACGTCTACTCACAATGATGCGATCAATTCATGCTTACCTTCTCAATCTTACAGTAATATTAATACTACAACACAGAAAACGTACATTAACAAACCTGTTATCGATAAAGCTTATGATTTAACTTATACCGATGATATCGAAGAAATAAAAAATAAAGAGAAAATGGACTATATGTATAGATCATCTTTGCTAAGTCACAATATACCTGTTGATACCGAAACATTGGATAATAATGTCTATGACACTAAGATCAATTCGAATGATTTTACAAGAGAACACGAAGAGTATGAAAAAATTATCTACCGATTAAAAAATCCAATTCATAATTCTAAGACGATACAATCTAACAATAAAGAACTATCGAATGAAATTTATTCCAAGGAATTGTTTTCACCAATATCGATTAATGAAAAGCATGATTATGAGTTGCCCTTTCTATCAACATTAGATAATAATTGCAAAAAGTGTAATAATAAAATTTCATTACAAAGACGACGTTCTTTACCAGCTACGTTTCCTCGTCCAAAAATAGGAAGTAATTCGCAATTGGGCAAACTACCGATACGTAAGGCTGTAAGTACCAATGATCATAACTCATTAGAAATATTCTAATATATTTTTTTATTATTTCAGGATCATTCAATAAATAACTCTATAGAGGATTTCTATATCGACGATGATAATTTAGAGTTGATGAATTTAAATATTAATATGTTATTGTTGGACGATGAAATGTTCTACGATAATTATTTGTTTGATAAACAAACAACTTAAAGTCTTTTTTTAAGACTGACATTGGGCTATTTTTTGTATTCTATTAATTGAATTTTATTCGCAAGTTTTGTTTTTATAGATTTGACTAATACTAATATTAATTAGTAAACTCCAACAACGGTTGGTAAACGAAGTATTAAAAAAGAAAAAAAAGAAACAATAATAAATGCTTAAGCTTTGTTTTTAATTTTAAATAAACACTACCAAAAAAGAGGTTCTTTCTTTCATACAATATATTATTTAGTTACACTTTATATATATATATATATGTTTCTTATATGTATTAATCGATAGTCTTCTATCCTTATGATGTAATTTATTAATACAATAACTTAATATGAAACAGTTTATTTCAAGCTATAGAAAATAATTGCATTTATTTAAATCGACAGCATATAAATATATATATATATACACATATATATATATATATATATATCATAAAGCAATCATAATAGCAAAATTTAGTTGAAATATTTGAAAAAAATTAATAATTAAATATATATAATTTTTCTAATTCTTGCAATCTACGTGTGTTCATCACAAGTAAATGTATATTTATAATAAAGCATTCTAATGTACAGGAATATTACTTTCAAGACCTTTTACTTAGTATTTAAATATTTCCTTATATTTGACTTAAAAATTATGAGTAAGGAATAAAAAAAAAAAAAAAAGAAAAAAAAAGATGAAGAAAAAGAGGACAAATTTGTGCAGATATTCGCAGCTGCATACCTTAACTTTTGTTTTAATATTACTATATTTATTACTTAATCATGAAATATATAGATTATTTGGAAAGTTATCCTTCATTATATCCCTAAACCAAATACAGAAACGATACAATACATAGTCTTGTTTTCCCAACGTACGGTACAGCTTCCGTCGGTAGCATTATCCCAAAAGCACGAGCTCGCTGTATGTAATCCAGCTCCATTTTTTTGCATGATTGTACACGTAACTAATAATTGCAAGAACGACGTTAATAAATATGAAATAAAATTTGTCGATTGATCGAGAGATATCATTAATATACAAACCAATATATTTATATGGTTTTTGCAGCCTGGTAAGATTTCCTAGACAAGCTTCAACGACGTTCGATGTCCATTGATTAACTTTATTATGCTGATAAGCATTTCCACCGATAGATACTTCTATAGCTTCTTTAATAATTTTGCTTACGGTATCAACCACAAATTGAGTCTGAAAGAACAAAAATGATTAATATCACATTCAAACATAAATCTATTTCTAAATTATAGATTCATAATGTAATTTCATATTTTTGAGTATACGACAAAAATATATAGAAACCTTTTACGAATGATATCGTAATTCTTTTGTTTTTTTTCTTTGCAGAAAACAATTACTAACCTCTTCTTGCATATCCTCCATAATGACGAATTATTATTAAGGAAATAATTTTTTATTCCTTAAATTATGTTACTCCACAATGTAGATGTATAAATGAATAAAATCCTTGACAACTCACAGGCGTGACACTTTCATACGTCAAAATATTTTTGTAAAATAACTGCACTGGGATATTTAATCAAAAATTGACACAAGTAACAGAAGTAGTACATTTTATATCTATTTGCTTATAATCTATTTGCTTTTTTTTTTTACATATACGAAAAGAAAAAAAGAAGAAAGTTTATAATACAAATCTCGAACAAATTCGATAGCTCTATTTCCTTTACATTTATGGTACGTTCATATTTAGTGCATATAGAACATAGTACGAGAAGCAGCTGATGCCGCCATATTTATTTCTTATATTATGTCGATAAAAAGAACATTTTAATTATGACAGAAATTTTGAGGTTCGAAATGTAAAGCTATTGTTTGAATAAGTTAAATTCTATCGCGTGGATGACATTTTGTATTTTATTTTAAAAGAATAAAAACATAAAAATTTGTTCCATACAATACATGGATTTGATTGGTTCTTACGATAAAATTCAACCAATCAGTTTAAAGCAATATACGAAGTTTAAACATCGAAAATATTTACAACCTATTTAAGTTCAACATGCTCAAAGTAACCAAAGTTACATTAAGTTCAAAGAACAATCAAGAATATTAGTAAAACAAATATTAAAAAGACTAATTTCTGTTGTTGGCAACATATTTGTCCTTCGATATGTTGTTACTGCATTTCGTCAATAAATTGATATTTGACGAATTAACCAAAACCAGTCATGTGGTTAGAGTGAAAAATTTACAATATTTTAGCACTGGAAATAAATTAATGGAACGTATACCACGTAATATAAAGGATTGTTCAAGATTTATGATTCGTAGAAATCGTATAAACTCGGAAGACAAAGAGCCTAAAGCTGGAAGCGATACCAGTTTCTCTTGGTTTAAAGCAGAAGCTCCGCCACCTCAAACTTTTTCTATAGGTAATATTAAATCTTGGTGGGAATATAATAAGAGATTATTGTTTGCTAAACAACAAGAATTTAATTTTGAAAGAGCTAACACTTTGGGTAGTAACATAGCTGCTGCGTATTTCGTTATTGAATGGAGCGGAAAAGTAAAGTTTAAGAACTCTAATTGGTTAGAAGCCACAAAGGATAAACCTGTTCGTTTACCAAATTCATATAAACCAAATTATATAATTATTGGAATAGATGCTAGTAATACGTTAATATGTTACGAAGGACTTAAAAATATGAATTCGCTTCATTATTTAAAATGGCTTAGTTTTAAAGGCTGTGAATATATTGACGATTGGTGCATAGACAAAATATCTGCACAATATCCGTCGTTAGAGTATTTAGATATTTCTGATTGTAAAAATGTAACTGAGAGAGCATTAGAAGCAATATACAAATTATATAATCTCAAAACGTTAATAGTGACAAATCATCAGAAATCTGCAACATTTGAATTGACATGTCTTATGTTAGAAGAATGTAATACAAATTTACAATGCAAGATTTTTAATTCAAGGTATTCAAATAATAAATCCCAAGAAAAGAATAAATAATTTAAAAGATTAATGATTTAATTGTATAAATATAATGTGTGTATATAATCATGTCCTGTAATATGTGGAAATCATATCCTGATCATGCATTTTTTATGATATTTCTTAATTTATTTTTTTCTCTATACTTCTTAACATAATATAATTCAGCTTTATTGGTGATACCGTACGTTTTTAAATTTTCGTTATCGTTTAAGAGCTGTACATTGTTGAAACATAAGTTATACTTTTTCCAAACATGTCTCCAACTTATTTTCTTCTTAATATTATCTCTTTTGAAACATAAGTTTGTATGTCTCTTGATGGCTCTTTTTAAATCAAGCACTGTAGTTGTATGAGTAGGTACCTATATTTAAATAAATAAAAGTTTTTATAGATATATGAAGTATTTAATTATATTTGATCAAAGTAAAATGATACAAATATATTAAATAAAAAATATATTACCACGATAGAAAGTTTCGGCAGCTCTCCACGATGTAGAAATAATGTTATCGCTTGTCCCTGAGCCACGGCGATTTGTGCTTTAATTTCTTCTACCGTGACGTTTAAAGGTAATCCACAGAGAAAAGGATCGCTTTCGATTAAATTATCAATAGCTTTTTTAGTCAATTTAACCAATTCCTGATGATCCAAATCTGACTTTGTATTCTCATCAGAAACAATTTTTTCTTTCTTTTCAGATGTCGTAACGTCCAATTTATCAATATTAGAGGAAATATTTTGTTCTTTGATGTCGTCCATATTTTCGTTTATGTTTTATTTATTAAAATTGTACGTTTCTATCGTTGCAATTATGTTTGACAAGAATTATCTACATATGAATTATACATCTATAAAAACTACTGCAGCTGTGTACACGACAGGAGTTAAAATCGATCGATAAAACAGAATCAACAAATATTATTTCTTCGAGCGTCCAAATATTTATAATTTTGTGATATGTAGTGGGTAACTAAGAAAACGTTATTGGCGCCATCTGTAATACTAGAGACGAATTTGGAAGTTTTCAAGAATGGAACGCTCGCGCCGCCTATGTCACGTGACTAAATTATAAGTAGAGATTATTATGGAACTAAACGTGGAGAGGATCACATCAAATTAGAGAAATCAAAGACAATTGTAAGTAAAATAACTTTCTTATTAAAAATAATATTTCATTCATGCTATATATATATATAATATACATATATATCATTCAAACATATTAAGATTACATTAACAAAGTTATAACAATATCATCACGTCGTAATTTTTTAACGCCAATTATATAGTACGTAATCTTAAAAGATTATATATACACACATATATATATATATATCCTTTGTATATTTAATATTACAAAAATACATATTCTCCATATTTTATTTTTTCTTTTTCTTTCTGTTTGTTTCTTCATACTAAGATATCACACGTTAGCTTTTCGATACAATTGACAAAGTTACAATTCGTACGCGATAATTATCGTATAGAATCGATAAATCTATTACGATCGATTTATAATTTAATTATAGCTTAACATAACCTATAATCTATAATATCTATAAAACTATTTTAAACAAATTCTGTTTAAACAATACGATATACAAGGATGCAAATATGTAATTATACATACACACACACACACATATATATATATATATACATGTATATATATATATATGTATATGTATATGTATATACATATATACACATAGATATTATAGGACGTCCATTTTGATAATGGTAAAAAAAAAAAAAAAAAATTATATTTGAAATCATCGCGTTCTCGGTGTAATTTTTAATGGTATTCCACCTTTATTAACAAGAACTAATTCGGATATAAGACGAAGTTTGTCTTCGCTTATTAAAGATGTAATATGGTAAGATTTTAATATCGATAAGGTGAATACTTTAACAACTACTGTCGCGAATTTCCAACCTATACAATTGCGTGATCCCGCGCTGAAAGGTATAAATGTGTACGACGGTAATTTAGGGCTACTTGGTAAAAATCTTTCGGGTTTAAAAACGTCTGGTTCGGGAAAATAGCGAACGTCTCGATGTAACAAATAAGAGTTTATTAGGACCGTCGAACCAACTGGAATGTTATGTCCCACTAAACGAAGAAAAAAAGAAACTATTTTTTTACAAAAGATCATAAAATCTAATATTTTTATAAGAGTATGTTATTTTATAAAAAAAAGAAATAAAATCTTTCTATGAAATTATATTTTTATAAAACGATAGATAGTAATCATATTTTGTTTTCTTTTTTATAAAATTCATAAAAAAGAATTGAGAATTTAATTAATGTGCGTGTCTGTATTAATGATATTGATTGTACTCACGTATTTTAATGGGACTATAAATTTGTCTAC
>NC_057708.1:1267883-1270383 GCF_014466175.1 Vespula pensylvanica | reverse complement strand
TAGGAGAGGTTTAGCTAGACAGGATCCAAGATCTTCGAACTCGAATAGAACGGTCATTTCTATCAACCAGGATTATGATCCCACTGTAATTATACCGAGGAAAAGCAAATCAAAAAAGAGGAAACAAAAAGACAAAATGAAAGCAAACAAGAAAGGAAACTTTCTTAATGTAGGTTTAAACAAGACTTAATAAATCCTTCCGAAAGGAATAGGATTCATTTTATCAATGAATTTTACGATTGAGTAAAAAGAAAAAAGAAAAAAAAAAAGAAAAAAGAAAAGGGAGTGGAAGGAGTTTCGTTAAATTATTTATTTTCGATTATTTCATTATATAATAATTATTTTATTATAATAATATTATCTTGTTACGGTAAATAATTATTATTATTATAATAATATTATAATGTATTATTATATAATAATTATAATTATAAATAATATCAATAATATTAAATAATATTATTATAATTATTATAATCATTATTATTATTATTATTATTATTATTAGGTAGGTTTAAAGAGAAATGTGGGATTTTTCTAATAATTAAAAAAAAAAAAAAGAAAAAAGGAGAAAGAAGAAGAAAAAAAGATATAACGAAAGAACGAGAATATATAGAGAAAAAAAAAGAAAAAAAGAGGAAGAAGATGAGGAGGAATAAAACGAAAAAGAAAATAAAAACATGGCGATGGCGAGGACGATGGTAAATGTTGAAAGTTCAAACGACAAATGAGGACTTACCACAAATCACGTCTAGCATAGCTCGTTTTGCATATGGAACGATGTCGAAGCTCTTGCCAATCTCTTTTTCGAGACAGCTGATCATAATTTTAACCTCATTCGTAGCGCTATTGAAATATTCTTCAAGGAGGCCACTGTGAAAGGTCGGTGTTAGTAACTTCCTACTATGATACCAAACATCGCCTGAAAATAAAGAATAAAAAATATATATATATATATACATGTATCGAAGATAAAAATCTAAACGAAATTTGTATTAAATTAACGATTCGTTTTATTTTATGAAATGTTTCTATACTATGCAAATATATTTGTCATCTTTCTGTCTCTCTCTCTCTTTCTCTTTCTCTCTTTCTGTATTTCTTTTTCTGTCTCTCTCTCTCTCTCTCTTTTTCTCTCTTTCTCTCTCTCTCTCTCTCTCTCTCTCTCTCTATCATATATGTCTTCATCGATATCGTCATCACGATCGTTTTCTAAATAAGATTAAAAATTCCTAGACGATCTCAAAAAAAAAAAAAAAAAAAAAAAAAAGTATCCATTGTTACAGCTCTCAAATGATTTTATTGATGCAACAATCTTTTTTAATAGTAGTTTTGTAGTTTTACGATTAAAGAAATAATGATAGTAGTAACAACGAATGCGCGTTATAAATGTTTCTGAATTACATAAAAACGAGAAAAAGAAACAAAAGAAAAAAGGAAAAGAAAAAGAACGAAAAATATAATCGATTATTATTTTCTAAATAAAAGAAAGAAAAATGAAATGGAATAATAAGGGTAAGAAATCTTGAAGAGAAAGAAGAATGGCCATTAATATAATCTACGAGAATTAAAAAAAAAAAAAGAAAAAAAAAAAAGAAAGAAAGAAAAGAAGGAAATTATTCAGCCTGGCCAAGAATTTTTGAAATACATAGTCTAAATTTGCAATCTCGTCTTGAAATAATAATACAACGACGTTTTGTCCAATCAACGAAATTAAAAAAAAATAAGATTCTCTCTCTCTCTCTCTCTCTCTCTCTCTCTTTCTCTCTTTCTCTGTCTGTCTCTTTTTCTTTCCCATTAGCTTAAACAAATCTAAACCTAAGCGAAGTTAGCTCGAAATTTCTTTCTTGAATTTCGAAAAATTCGAAATTTTGTCATTTGTTTTTTTTTTTTTTTTTTTACGTTATGACCTCGGTATGACCTTGTATTATTTATTGTATATTTATTTGTATTTATTATTAATACATCGTCGATAGATTTCAAACGATTTATTTTCGTTTGAAAGAAACTTGTCGCCTCGAGCGTACATCAACGATTTCTTTTTAGAAAGCTCTCGAACGATTCGACGTCTAATAAGAAACAAAAAAAAAAAAGAAAGAAAGAAAGAAAGAAAGAAAGAAAGAAAGAAAGAAAAAACAGAAAAAATAAAGAAAAAGAAAAGAAAAAGAAAGACGAAGAAAATAAAATTAAACAAAAAAGAAGAAGAAGAAAAAAAACAAACGGGGAAAAAAAAAAGAATAAGAATATACAGAAAAAGAAACAGAAACCAGACACTAATCGAAAAAGGATCCTCGCGATTTTTCTACGTTGAAATTCCATTCGAAAGGAAACCGGTATTATAAAAGATGAATATAATATACAGTAGATAAAAAGGTCAACTATGTTTGATGTAACCTTTCCACGTTTCCTGATTTTTTTATCTAATTTTTTCTTCTTCCTTTCTTTTTTTCTTTATTTTTTCGTTATCTCTGTTATTTTTTTTTTTTTTTTCAAAATTTTT
>NC_057708.1:1261454-1267841 GCF_014466175.1 Vespula pensylvanica | reverse complement strand
CTCTCTCTCTCTCTCTCTCTCTCTTTTTTTTCCTTTCCTTTCTTTTTTTTTTTTGTTTCCTTGGATCGATTCGAAAGGAACGTTGTAAAATAAAAATCAAAATTAAAATAAAAGAAATATATACATGTAAAAAAGTGAAAAAAAGGAAAGAAATATTCGAATTTCAGGCTTACCGTTACTGGTGATCAGTCCATTACCAAGCCATGGATTTAGGTAGTTGTAATCAAAGCTTTTATTAATATGAACGCTGCTACTTAGTAAAGGCTGGACAGTTTCAACTTTGTAAAGAAAGATGAAAGGACGTATCCCGACCCAAACTAAAAATATATCACCGAATCGTTGACTCCATTTGACCAGATTGTTAAAGAATTCTGTAAATTAATAAACGAGAAAGATCGTTTAAGCGTTTTAAAAATTCACAAGACAAAAAAGAAAAGATAGGGAGAATTTGATAAGAAATAATCAATTAAAAAATAATATATCTAAAGCGAGCGAAAGAGCATCGATTACATTTTTTTGTTTTCGTTTTTTCAATCGAAACAGAATTAACACTTTCAAAAAAAAAATATATATATATATATGCACACGTATATACATACATATAATGTAAAAACATTGCTATACTTTCTTTTAATTTCACGATACTTAAACGCACGCGCGCACGCACACAGAGAAATATGCGTGTATGTACGTGTTCTATGAAAATTTTGGCAAATTTTTCCAAATTTCAATATTCCAAAATTCGAGATAGAATTTTTAACATCTGATAAGAACATCGAATTATTAAATACATATCACTTTTAATACAATCTCACACCTCAATATTAATAATAAATTCGAGACATAATACAAACATATAATACTCCATTACGATCATTCGATATCACCTAACAAATTAATTAAACTTTTATTAAAAGTATAACGAAATATAGGTCAGCTAGTCTAAGGATTTTTAATTGTCCTGATTTAAGGAAGGAAAAAATTTCTGGGGATAATTCGTGGTTTGTTGTTTGTCAAGTCTTTGATGACGGCCATTGACCTTTCTCTCTCTCTCTCTCTCTCTCTCTCTCTCTTACTCGTGGCATATAAGTAGGGCTTTTGCAGCTACATACATACATAAATACATATATACATACATACATACATACATACATACATATATACATATATACATATATCGAAGCAAATAATCAACGCTATTATCGTTAGCTTCTAGGCCTCTTCGTTGCTCGCTTCGTTGCAAATATGAGAGAAAGAGAAAGATATAGATAGAGATAGAGAGAAAGAGAGAGAGAGAGAGAGAGAGAGAGAGAGAGAAAGAGAAAAAGAAAGAAAGAGGGATGAGAGTGGGAGAAGGAAAGGAAAAAGGGTAGGAGGGGAAGAGAACGGTGGACGGTGCACGTGCAGCATGTTGCTTGCGTTGGTAAAAGGAGTGCTAAAGTCTGATGGCGCACTGACCGGACGTTGACCGTAAAAATGGGCAAGGCACGTGTATTTGCACCGAGGACGACGAGTTGCAGGCACCTCTATAACAGACGAGGAAGATGAGAAGGAGGAGAAAGAAGACTGAGACCTTGGAAGTGCAATAATAATGGCGACGACTACAACGATGACTACGACGACTATCGAGGACGACTACGAAAAGAAAAAGAATGATCAGAAGGAAGATGTAAACAACAAATGTCCTTTTCTCAAAAATATCCGTTCGAATAAGTATCCTTGAAAGGTTACTTTTCTCAATAACTTTCGATTCGTTTCGAAACGAATGAGAAAGTAATCCATTGGAACCATCCCCCTCTTCTCCAACCCCACCCACCCTCTAGAAGTGAATATTTAACTCTTCCGAGAGAGAGAGAGAGAGAGAGAGAGAGAGAAAGAGAGAGAGAGAGGTTTGGTTTTCTTTTTATTTTCTTAATTTTTTGCTCCTCATTTTTTCGTTCTACTTTAGCAATCTTCACATTCACGAACAAGTAGTACAGAGATTTTTTTCTTTTTCTTTTTTTTTTTTTTTTTTTTTACAGAAATTTAAATCGATAGGATCATTTAATTTCGTTCGATTGGAAATTGGATCGATGGAATAAAATCGAATCTTTCGATTATCGATAATAAAAAGTTGTATACATATACGTATATTGTTCGATCGTATGACGTATTATATTTTCGATCATTTCGTTATCGTCGTGTATCAATGATGTCGTCGTACGCGACAAATTTTATCGAAAGTTAAAAGTGAAATATTTTCTTTCTTTCTCTCTCTCTCTCTCTCTTTCTCTCTCTCTTTTTTTTTTCTATTTTTATCACTTCCTATCTCCCGGTTTTACAGTCGGTCTTCACGTGGGTTATGTGTTATAGTCTTTTAATTTTTTTTCTCCTCCTCCTTCTCCTCCTCCTCCTTCTTCTTCTTCTTCTCCTTCTTCTCCTTCTTCTTCTTTATTTATTTACTCGGAATCTAATGTCAAAGTTGAAACGTTGCGATTAAGTTCAACAGAATGATTTTTAAACTGCCCACATACATACATACATACATACATGTGTGTATGTAGATAAATGTATGTATCAATTTGTTGACATAGTTAAATGCAAGAGCGTGAAAGCAGGGTAATCGAAAGTTCGGGCGTGAACCTTTTTAGGTAGTCTCATGGGGGCCACACGTGTTTTTACTACCATAATGTATGGTATATAGTACAGTCGTGTGCCTCGCTTTGGGCTCGCCGAAATCCTCGAGCAGTCTGACTCTTTTTGTGTTTGTTCCACTTCCATCCATCGGACTTCCATCCGTTCTATCTTTCTTTCTCTCTCTCTCTCTCTCTCTCTCTCTCTCTCTCTCTCTCTCTCTCTCTCTCTCTCTCTCTCTCTCTCTCTCTCTCTCTTAATCATTTTGTTTATCCTTCTTTCTTTCTCTCTTTCTCTCTTTCTTTACGTATTCATTGTATCACTCATCGATATTTTTCAAACGATATAGATGTATTAACATAGATCGACGTATGCAAATGAAGTATCTATGTATAAACTGGATAGGGTTAAAAAGTTCAGTGGATGGGTCAAATTTTTTTTTCTTTCTTTTTTTTTTCTTTTAGATATATTTAAATAAAAAAAAAAAAAAAAAAAGAAATGAAAAGGATTCATTTACTCTTTTTTCTTTCTTTTTTCTTTTAGGTCAAATCGTAAAATCATTAAAACGAAATTAAGCGTAATTTAATTTCAAGATCGAAAGAAATTAGAAATAGTTTCCGACTGATTTCTCAAATCGTTTTAGAATCGTTTCTCTTTTCTTTTCTTTTTTTTTTTCTTTTTTTTTTTTGCAACATTTCCAAGAGGAACTTTTGATTCATCCTGTGTACACTTCATACACGTATACACATCTGCACATACTCGTAATAAAAACGCGCCTAGCTGTCGTTCGATCGAACGATCTTTATCTATACTCTCGAATAACACTTGAAAACTCGTGTTACTTCGTAGAGGACAGATTTATCAGTGAAACCGATCAACGTATCTCCCGTTATTCGATTAGGTTCGATGCAATTCGAACCTAATTACACCTCGACACGTTTTCCTTTCTTTCTTTTCTTTCTTTTTTCTTTTTTTTCCCCCCACTTCTTCCTCTTTTTTCTTTTCTTTTTTCTTTTCTTTCAATTTTATTTATTTATTTATTTATTTATTTATTTATTTATTATTTCTTAGATCGAACGATCGATCGATCGATACGCGCGATGCGCATGCGCGTGTATTTATAATAAGCTCGTGGCAAGTGAGTAAGTAAATACTTAAATATTTTATAATAATATCATCGTTGGTTACGTATCAGTCATCGTTATTACGTAAACATTGTTCAGAATATACTAATCGATTAGAATTATATATCGATTTGAATTTTTATTTTCCTACGATCATCAGGAAATGAGTGATTTTGAAAAGATCGATAAAATCTGTCCTTTTTTTTTTTTTTTTTTTTTTTTTTTTTCTTCTAAAATACTCTTTACAAAGAAAAAGAACGAGATAAAGAGAGAAAGAGAGAGATCAGTTTTTATTCAATAAAATTCATATTATCGATTTCGTCGTAAATTCGTACAGTACGAAATCTTTAAAGTTTCTTTTACGTTTCGAATCTACGAATTCCCGGTCCGATCGATATTTTTATGACGCGTTAAATTTTTTAACGAGACCACGAAATGATAACTTCTACCTAACCCTCTCTTCTCCACCCTCCCCTCCCCATCTCATCCCCCCAAACCACTTCCCCCACTGGGTCACCACCCCTTCATCACGCGAAAACGAGAGGAATTTGATTAAAATTTGTAAGAGATCTTTAGAAAATTCTCGAATGGAATGTTCGTGTGTTTTGACAATTATATTACGCGGTAAATAATATACGTACGTACGTACGTATGTATGTATATGTATACGTATATATGTGAATTAAAATAATATATTTATTGATTTGTATTTAGCAGGTTTTTAAAAATTATATATATATATATATATAATGATATATTAGAAAAAAAAAAGAGAAAAATTCCAAAAAGAAAATATATTAGATCTGTGATATAGTTATTAATAATTATAAAATTTATTTTATCAATGGTATCATTGTCGTATAGTTCGGAAAAAAATGCATTGAAGGTATTGCATTGTTAAAAGAAAGTTTTGTAATAATGATAATAATAATAATAATAATAATAATAATAATAATAATAATAATAATAATAACAACAACAACTAATAATAATTTCTTTTTTATTATTTAATTCTTTCCTTATTTTCTTTTTTCTTTCTTTCTCTTCTTTTTTTTTTTTCTTTTTTCGATCGACGACACTGAAATATTATAATTACAACTGGAACGATATAAATATTTATCAAAAATATATTTAGCTTGATATATAATACGTACATACATATGTGTATATATATATATATATGTATGTATGTATGTATATATGTATATATTTGTGTTTATACGTATAGACCTATATAATGCGCATCATATTTTATATATATATATACAAATTTATAAAAGCGATAAAAATTTATTTCGTACATTTGGGAATATTGCTTCGGGCCAGAGTTCGACCTATAAAAGAGTTCAATAACATTTCCTTTATAATCTCTCTCTTTCTCTCTTTCTCTTTCATTGTACGACATTAAAATTCAACATGACTTTATTATATATATATATATATATTAAAAATAATATACGAACGAACGTACAAAGCTATATTTACAAAAATAATAAATAAATACATACACACATATATACATACATATAATACATATACATAATATATACGTATGTAGGACAAGTCGTTCCTAATTTCAATACTCAAATCAATCTATGATATAGTGTCATCAGGGGTTACGATCTCGTCTGTAAACGATCGATTCGAAAATTTACTTAGCTGGTAAGTCCGATTCTTTTATCAACGAGACACATGAGTCATACAATAAGAATTATAGCCATGCTTTTATAGGAACGTTGATTATGTATTCTATGTATATATGTAATATATATATATATATATATATATATATATATATATAAGTATAATCTATATGTATAATGTATATGTTTTATATATACACACACACACATATATATATATATATGAAACTATGTCTGTATATGTACGTCTCTCTCAATCTTTCTCTCTCTCTCTCTCTCTCTTTCTCTCTCTCTCTCTCTCTCTCTTTCTTTCTTTTTCTTTGTCTGACTGACTAGTTTGTTCCTAGCGAACGTCTAGCTCCTGTCTGCCACTAAAATTGATCCGACATTTCTTCATTGTCTTGTAAAAGATTCGCTTGACTCCATTCCTCTCATCCCTTCTCCCTTTTTTTTTCTTCTTTTTACGCGACCCTTTTTTTCTCTCTCTCTTTCTCCCTCCCTCTCTCTCTCTCTCTCTCTTTCTCTTTCTCTCTCATTCTTTCTCTTCAAGTCGATGGATATATAATTGTATGCAATTACATGGACAATACTCGTAGCCGTCATTCAGACCACGAACGACCTCGACCCGTTTCTTTTCCTTCTTCTTCTTCTTCTTCTTCTTCTTCTTCTTCTTGTTCTTGTTCTTCTTTCTTTCTTTCTCTCTTTCTTTCTTTCTTTCTTTCTACTTACTCGTAAGAGAGAATATCGAACGATTATTATTCAACGACTAACATGAACGAATCTTTTTTTTTCCTCTCTTTTTCCTTTCTTTTTTTAATACTACTATATGCATGTGTGTGTGTGTGTGTGTGTGCACGTGTTAAGTACTCTCTCTTTTTCTCTCTCTTTCTCTTTCTCTCTTTCTTTCTCTTTTTCTCTCTCTTTCTGTCTCTCTGTGTCTGTGTCTGTCTCTGTATGTATGTGTGTATTAGGTAATTTGACAAAACGTACACGTGTGCACATCAAGT
>NC_057708.1:1248954-1253954 GCF_014466175.1 Vespula pensylvanica | reverse complement strand
AAAAAAAAAAAAAAAAATCCGAACCAAATGACAATTCAAATATAAAGTATATATGCATAACATATCTTCGTTTATTTTTACAAAGTGATCAATTTAAAAAATTAATATTTAACTTATAATAAACCAAAGTATAAAATCTTTCTCTCTCTCTCTCTCTCTCTCTCTCTCTCTTGTAAATATTAATATAAACAAACATTCATCCCGTATGGACATAATTTTCATTCGATCGTTCGTAGTAAAAAAAAAAAAAAAGAAAAAAAAAGAAAAGAAGAAAAAAGAAGAGAAAAGAAATAAATAAAAAAAGAAAAAAAAGAGAGAGAGAGAGAGAGAGAAAAAGAAAAGAAAAGAAAAGAAAAAGATCGGAGCAAAACGAGACTCTCCTCTCTTTCTCCCTTTCGACAAATATTCATTCCCGACCAACAAAAGGATAAATCTCCAATGCAATCTTTAACGTGCGAATGTTCAAATATATCTTTTTATGGGACAATTCAGTATAAAATTGAAAAAAGTCACGTCGTAGAAACCGTCGAAGATAACTATCCATTATTATCCTTTTTAAAACGGATACCCTTTTGCGGAAAACGTTAATTTTCTATGCACCACGTGCGCTTCTGTACGAGGTTGTTGCATTGTCGCGCGAAAAAGAAAAAAAAAAAAAAAGAAAAGAAAAGAAAAGAAAAGAAAAAAGAAAAAAGAAAACAGAAAAAGAAAAAGGAAAAAAAAAAACAGAAGAAAAAGAAGAAAATACAAAATAAAAAGAGACAGTGAGAAGAAGTGAGAGAGAAAGAGAGAGACAGAGGGAAAGAGAGAGAAAGAGAGAGAGAAAGAGAATATATGTGTAAGTGAGAGTAAGAGAGAGAGAGAGAGAGAGAGAGAAAAAAAGATCTCATTGGTTCATCGAACTTAACTCGCGCATATACAAAGGACACGCGCTAAACGACGAATCGATAAGACCGCGTCCTATTACAAAAGTGACCTCGACTTATATAAATGTGAACTCTTCGCTCGGGCAAACAATTTAGAAAGCGAACTGCCCGATCTTGCAATTAAGATTTCTTCTCATTTATTTTGTTTTATTTAATTTTTTATTTGATTTGATTTTGTAAAAAATTATTTATTTATCTTTCTTTCTCTTGCTTTGTTTTCTTTTTGTCCTCTTTCTCTTTCTTTTTCTCTTTTTACTTTTCTTTCGCTCGATCAACTTTTTTAATGTAGAATGTAGATAAAGCTCGTGTTAATTATTGCTTAATTAGTACCCTATGTATATCTGTATATATGCGTATATATATGTATGTAGATAGATAGATATGTGTTTAGGTATCATATATATATATATATATACGAATGCAGTATATAAATTTTTATAGAACAGAAAAAAGAAAAAGAAATAAGAAAATTAATAGTAAAGGAATAACAAGAAAAATAATAATAATAATAAGATAATAATAAGAAGAAGAGGAAGAGAAGGAGAAAGATGAAAAAAGATTTTCGAAACGAAAATTTTCCAAGAGTTAAGTTACTAATAAAAAATTTTCAACATTCCTTCTTCTTTCTCGTTACTTCTTTTAAATTAATTTTTTTTTGCAATTACTTTCGTATATGCATACGTACTCGTCAACTATGCGTATATACATATGTAGAATAAAAATATAGAACGAAAAAATTTTTGTCATAGAATATGACAAAAAGGATCAAAAAAAGAGAAAAAAAAGGGAAGAAACAGGAAGAAAAACAGATAGAAAAGTTTTTACAAAGGCAAACTAGTTACGAAGGATCCAATATTTTCTTGTAAAAAGAAATAAAAAACCTTTCCTCTCTTTCCAGTTCTTTTTTTTTCTTTCCTTTTTTTTTTTTTTTTTTTTTGAAACAAATTTTTCCATATTTTAACATAAAATAAAATTCGTGTTAATTATCGATCGCGCATTAAAAATAAATACACAGAAAATTATACGCGAAAACGTCGAGGAAAATGACTTCTTATCGAACGAGAAAAAAAAAAGCGAACAAGAAGGAAAAAATAGAAAAGGAAAAAAAAAAATAAACAAGCAAGCAAGCAAGCAAGCAAACAAACAAAAAAAGAAACACGAAAGGAAAAAAAGAGCAGGAAAAAATTTTATCAAGGGAACAAAGGAAAAAAAAAAAAGAACAAAAAATATTCTCGAGTACCGATAAGTAGAAGTGCTTATTTAATTACTTATATAGTTGCCTTGTAAAGTAAACTAATTATTTATTATTTCTAGATTGTAGTAGTTGAAAATGATTAATTTAACTTATTTACGTCGTTGGTATGATCGCGAATGAATCATTCATTTGTGTCCAATGTCATAGTCATAAAGAACGTATTAGGCATGGTGCCATTACCTGCACAAGTTTGGGATTTTCTAGTTTGTATATGTATATACACATACATATATATATGTAACGAATACATTCGCAAATGTGATTAGATATGCATGTGTGTATATATATATATATATGTTCGCCTATCTAAATTGAATGACTCATTGTTTTTACTTCAAATATTTTTCCATTTTTGCAATATTTTTTATTTAAATGTCTTCCACCCCTACTCCCCACCATCACACTTTAACCCCATATTCTTCGTATTCTCGTAATCTTATTTTAATTATTTATTTATTTATTACTTATGTACGTACATATTTATTTATTTACTTATTTACTTTCCTTGTTTTTTTTTTTTTTTTTTTTTTTCCTATTATACTTCTATTTCTTTTTCCTTTTTTTTGTTTTGATGCCATTTCTGAAAGATACCTATACCGAAATGAATATCGATGAGTACCGACCTAAATATTGATTAGCATTGAGATAAATCATTGCAGTGTTATAACGTGTCGATAGGATTATTAAAATGACATAAATTAATCACCCTGTATATGTCCGTATTCAGCAAACGAAACTCCACGTGTGCGACCTCAGCATTCTCCGATCTGAAAGCGAGAGAGAGACAAACTCAGAGACACACACACACACACACAGAAAGAAGACATGAGTTAACAAACAAGTAGTCAAGCAAGAAAGCAAGCATTCATTATTACATAATACCATCAAGTTTTCACGTGCAATAGGTATACATAATATGACGCACACATACACATACACACACGTGTTCGTACACATATATATAATTTACGATACATGAGAAGAAAAATCATTAGATATTGGATGGCATCAGTCATCTATGATTATTTACTGACATAATTATCATAATTCTGATATAATAATCGTATATATATATATATATATTATTTTCTTTCTTCTTCTTCTTCTTCGTTTTAATTCATCTGTTCTCTCTCTCTCTTTCTCTTTCTCTCTCTTTCTTCTCTCTGTCTTTTAATAATGATTAGCAAATTTCGATTAAGCTATTAAAAATGTACAATACTTACGCGCACATCGAAAATAAGAATACTTCATAATTAATTAATCAGATTTCTTTCTATACGATATTTCTAACTGGCCATTAGAAGATAAGATACTTTTTCTCCCTTTTTTTTTCGTTCCTTCATTTTCATCTTTCCTTCTTTTTATTTCTTTTTTCTTTTTTTTCTCTCACCGATAGATTATGTCTTCCAATTTGTTTATCTAATTTATTTTTTACTTTTCTTTTTCTCTCCTTTTTTTCTTCTTCTTTTTTTCTCAAATTTTTTTTAATACATGCATATACATATATATATATATATATATATATATATATTTATGTATGTATACGTATGTATGTAATTAAGCTACAATTTATATAATTATTATATTATATACAATAACATATTATATAATTATATTAAATAATTATGTAATGATATTGCAATTACTTATCATTTAATTAATTAATTATGAAATAATATATAAGTAATACATTTAATACAATTTAATAACAACATTACATTTATATATAATATTTCAACTCGTAAATTAATTTATTAATTAAGGAACTAATTAATATCAAAATGTCTCCTTCTATATACAATACAATACAATACTTCTAAATACATACATACATACATACATACATACATATATATATATATATATACATATAAATATAGTTGTTAGCTCAAATATGGAGTCACAAAGTGTCCCATGAATGTCGAGGACGTAGACGAGGACGAGTGCATTCATTAGCGTTGCGTTAGGAGGCCGAATGTGGGTCCTGCGTCGAATGCTCGTTCACGTGTCCGAACTTACAAGGACGAATAAGGCCCCGCTCCTTCCTTTTCTTTTCTTTTCTTTTCTTTTCTTTTCTTTTTTTTTTCTTTCCTTCACCGTTTCGTTTCGTTCCTCTCTCTCCCTCTCTTTCTCTCTCTCTCTCTCTCTCTCTCTCTGTCTTTCTCTCTCTCTCTCTCTCTCTTTATTCTTCTTCTTCTTCTTCTCGAGACAAGTCTGCTACGCGTGCTGTTTATAGACGGCAAGTATAAAGAGAAAGAGAGTTCTATATATGTGTATATGTATATGTGTCTCTCTGTTGTGTGTGTGTGTGTGTGTGTGTGTGTATGTGTCAGAACGAGAAAGAAAAAGAGAGAGAGAGAGAGAATGAGAGACAATGAGAGAGAATATTATGTTTGCTTGTGTATGTGTAACGGAGAGAGAGAGAGAGAAATGATGCACGACCGAGTTATGTCATCGGCCTCTTCACAACGTCTGATGCACGCAGATATTTTTAGGAGCTCCTTTAAAGGAAACGCGAAAGATAATGAGAACTGGGCTACAGATGACGATAGATAAATAAATAAATAAATAAATAAATAAATAAATAAATGAATAATTGAATAAATGAATGAAGGAATGAGTGAATGAAAAAATCGATGATTGAAAATGATAAAATTTGTTTTCTTCCTTTTCATCATTCTTCTGATATTTTTCTTTTCCCTTTATTTTTTTTTTTTCTTTTTTTCTTCGTTTCTTAATTTAATTTTTAATTTAATATAAATGAAATGCCGTATAGATGACGATAAGTAAATAAATAAATAAATGAATGAATGAATGAA
>NC_057708.1:1234091-1248854 GCF_014466175.1 Vespula pensylvanica | reverse complement strand
TTTTTTTTTTTTTTTTTTTAATACGAATAAAATCTTCCGATCGGTCGATTTTACTTGTGATAAAAAATGTCTTGAAATTGCATATCCGAATTTTTTTGTTTTAATATGAATGAAAGAGATTTGCCAATCTTCGTTAAGTTAAAAAAAAAGAGAAAGAAAAAGGAAATAAATAAAAAGCATCCCGAGATATTCATAGATTATTTTTTAAATGAAAAAAAAAAAAAAATCGAAAGGAGTTTCGTTCTTTTGAAATAGCCACTTTTTTCTGTTTTTCTTTTTTTTCTTTTTAAATAAATAAATAAAGTGTCAGAATAGGATAAGAATTTTCATTTAATTTGTCTAAATAATATCTTTGCAAATTTATCAGTTTCCTTTGAGCTCGTAAATACCTTATCGGCTTATAAATAAAATCCGAACGGATTAATTGATCAAGTTCTATATCAGTAACTTAAAAAAAGAAAAAATTCAGAGCTTGACTCATTTCTTGTTAGTCACTCGAACAAAAGAAGAAAAACAAGGAAAAGAAAAAGAAAAACTATAACAATAAACGTTAGACTTTAACACTAGAATTATCGACATTGTATTAATTAGCTATTACTTAAAACTAGAAAAACTGATAGGTCTTTAAAAAATATGTAATAATAGAATATTTTTTTAAATTTATAAATAAACAAATTAGATAGCGTTTTCACATATTCATTCGTTTGCAATGCACGGTAGATATATGGAATATTATAAATTATAATAATGCATTTTAGATAATAACGATGTTTATTACGCGATAGAAATAACAGAAAGACATAAATACTCCGATCGAATCGATTATCTCCTTGAATAAACAACAAAAAATAAATAGATAGATAATTAGATAAATAAATATATATATATATATATATATATATATATATATGAATAAATAAATCCTTCTTTCGAGGCATAAATGAACGTTCGAAGAAATAATCAAACAAAACGAACAAATAAATAAATACATAAATAAATAAATGAATGAAGAAATCCTTCTTCCGAGGCATAAATGGACGTTCGAAAAAATAATCAAACAAAATAAATAAACAAACAAACAAACAAACAAACAAAATAAATAAACAAACAAACAAACAAACAAATAAATAAATAAATGAAGAAATTCTTCTTCCGAGACATAAATGGACGTTCGAAAAAATAATCAAACAAAATAAATAAACAAACAAACAAATAAATAAATAAATAAATAAATAAATACATATATACATACATATATATATATATATAAATAAATAAAAAAGAGAACTAAAAGATGGACATAAAAAATATATAAAATAAATCATAAACAAAAAAAGAAAAAAAATTAAAAAACGGAGATAAAGAAAGAAAGAGAGAGAGAAAGAGAGAAAAGAGACACATTGGAATGTCATGCCCGGTCCCAAACGCAGGCATATCGAGGGTTGTCGCCCTGAAATGGTTGGCACGTGTAACTCTTCGTCGTCCTTGAGGCCCTCACGCTGAGTGCAAAAAAGATGCCTCTCGACTTTCTCACGATACTTTTTCTCAAATCATCGGTTATCTACATGCATGTGTATATATATATATATATATGTAAATGTAAGTAAATATATATATATATACATGTATGTGTGTCAAAGTTGCGAAGGAGAATTTCCTTTTAAACTAATTACGATCGAGGGTAAATCGTCTCTCTTTTTCTCTCTTTTTTTTTTTCTTTGTCTGTCTACTTTCTGTCTCTCTCTTTCTTTCTCTCTCTCTCTCTCTCTCTCTCTCTCTCTCTGTCTATCTGTCTGTCTGTCTCTCTCTCTTTTTCTCTTTCTCTCTCACTCATTTTTAAATTCTCACTTTCACTTTAAGACATGATAAACGACGTACAATTTTACGATAAAAATAAAATAATTATTAATCTCGTCGACCATACGACATCATAATTGGATGTTTATTTCTAAATACGCATATAATTAGAAAGAATACGATTAGATCGTGATCTCGCTTAAAGTCGTCAGAAATAAAAAAAAAAAAAAAAAAAAAAAACAATTAAAAAAAGAAAGAACAAATTGAAAGAGTAACTGAAGTTGATCGAATTGGGAATTAAAGTTAGAATTTCGTGTGTTAAAGTTATAATCGTGAGAGAACAAAAGCTTAGAGGAAAGGAATAAAAGGAAGAGAAAAAATGAGGCGCGAAAGAGAACAAGAAAAAAAAAAAAAAAGAACTGATTGAAAGAGAAAGAAGAAAGAGATAGATAAATATGTCTGTTTAATCTCGAATTTATGTGTTTATCACATTTATGCGTTTATATATATATATATATATATATATATATATATATATATATATATATATATATATATGTAAATTGTTTGAAGAAAAAAAAAACGAGTATTTTTCCGTGGATCATGTAAATAAGCAATCGCTAACAATCTAGACTGGCGTCTAACAAGAATTATATATTTTTTTTTTCCCTTACTGCGTATTATGTATCTATATTACGACCAAGTTATAATTATATCGTGAATAGATAATGGGTGGAAGACGTTAGAAGTCGTCAAAAAAAACGTGAGAAGTCAAAGGTTTCTCTAATTCTATTTTTTTTTTCTTTTTTTTTTTTCTTCGCTCTCTTTCTCTCTCTCTCTCTGTCTCTCTCTCTTTCTCTCTCTCTCTCTCTCTCTCTCTCTCTCTCTCTGTCTCTCTCTCTCTCTCTCTCTTTCTCTCTGTGTGTTTTTTCTTCTTATCTAAAAAAATGTATATATAGTTTACGTAAATGTTTTTTTTACTATAACAAAGTTGAACGTGAATACACATGTTTTTGAATAATATGCTACTTTACTATTTATATATATAAATATATATATATATATATGTAATATTTAATATGTATATATATATATGTGTATATATATATATATATATATCTCAAGAATATTCAGGTCGAATTTGATGATGAACCTATCGCATGGGTTGTCAAGTGGACCTCCCATGAGATAAAAAAAAAAAAAGAAAAAGAAGAAGACGAAGTAGAATGAATTATTGTTAAATATGTGTAATATATTATTAAGATAATATACACAAATGTAATATATTCCCTTTGTTTCACCAGGCATAAAAATATCTACGAATATTTCGATCTATTTTAAGGGTTATATTCCATATTCTCATGGCCATTTTGAGATAACACGAAATAGAATAAATTATTTCAATACTAATATTGAATATGAGAAATTGTATACACATACATGTATACATATATACATACACGCATATATATATATATATATATAGGACTCAACTAAATAACGTTTAAGTTATTAACGATGTTAGGTCATGTAAATTTCATTTTACGAGATATATACATATGTAATACATTTACGATCTTTCGTCATGTCGACACTTAGGCTAATAATTTATGATAAAAATGAAATTTCCATGACGTGATTTCGTTTTCTCTTGAAACGACTTCCTTCGAAAATCATCGTCTATCGAACGAGAAAGATCGAGAAGATCGAGAGTAAAAAACAGAGAGAAACAGAGACAGAGACAGAGAGAAAGAGACAGAGACAGAGAGAGAAAGAAAGAAAGAAAAAGAGAGAAAGAGAGAGAGAGAGAGAGAGAAGTAGTGGGAGTAAGACAGAAAAAGACAGAAATATTTTATTATAGGAGCCAACGGGGCCCGGGTTGTGCTCCGCCCTACGACACGTGCGTGACCTTGACTTTGAGCTTCAAAGGCAAACCCTCTTGCGTACTCTCATACGTACATACATACATACATACATACATACATACATATATATATATATATATTTATATTTATATTTATTTGTATATTTATAGAAGACACGAGTATACTTGAAAACCAAACGAAATTCTTCGAACAAAAAGACAAAAATATTTATCTCTCAACAAGTTAAAAATCTTCTGATAACATTTAAAAAAGAAAGAAAGAAAGAAAAAAAGAAAGAAAGAAAGTAAAAAGAAAAGAAAAGAAGAAGACAGGAGAGAAGAAACGACGAAAAAAAAAAAGTTATGATAAAATGACACACTCTCTCTTTCTCTCTGTCTCTCACTCTTTCTCTCTGCAACGTAGTGGAGATAATTGAGAAATAAAAAAAATAAAAAGCACACGCAGAAAGAAAAAAAAAAAAAAGAAAAGAAAAGAAAACAAAAAAAGATTTACGAAATAAAAGAAAAATTAAATCAAAACGAATCAAGTCAAATCAAATGAAATAAAGTGAAAAAAAATTACAAGGAGCAGAAACATTGAAAAAGGATAAAAGATATCGTACTTCGTTTGATTATTGAAATCGGCAACGAATTTTATATATACACGCTAACGAATATAGACAAAGTAAATAAATGTACGTGCGTATATGTGTGTATGAGAAAAAAAGAAAGAGAGAGAACAAATTATATTGTAATTAATATTGATGTCGCTTCGCAATGATTCTAGTTACATATATACATATAAATATATAAATATTATTATGCGATCGATATACTATACTTAACTGCATCGTTGCTGCTTCTATAAACAGTCTCACATTCTAATGCGTCTACGCCAGTTAAAGCAGCGTAGAAGTTCAGTTGAGAAGTGGGGGTGCACGTGGGGACTTCGGTAAAGGACCACCCATTTCGGCCCAACGACGACACGTGTACGACCTTGACTGTGACCTTCGCTACCTTGAAAGATTGTCTACCCCCGCGATAAAGAATAAGAGGGCTCGCTCTGCTCTATTTTCGAATCTGGCTGTTCATTTTTTGTTCTCTCTTGCTTTCTCTCTCTCTCTCTCTCTCTCTCTCTATCTCTCTCTCTCTCTGTCTTTGTCTTTTTTCTTTTTGAGTTCTTTTTTTGTTCTGATCTATTATTTTCGTCGATTTAATTTCTGTCGATTAAAAAAAAAAGAGACTCCTTTGTTAAAATATGTTATTTCTAACGATATACGTCGATGAGAAATTAATCGCAAAGATTAGTCCTTACGATTACTATTTTTCTTTCCTTTCTCTTTTCTTTTTTCTTCTTCTTTTTCTTTTTGAAAGAAAGAGAGAGAGAGAGAGAGTTCGTCAAAGATATGAAATTATAAAGAGAAAGAGTGGCAAGGAATTAAAAAAAAAGAAAAGAAAAGAAAATTGAATAAAAAAAAATAAGTGAGTAAGAAAGAAAGAAAGAAAGAAAGAAAGAAAGAAAGGAAGGAAGAAAGGAAGAAAAAGTAAAGGAGAAAAATATTAAGAAGAGGAAGGATGAGGGAAAAAGAAATGATAACTAAAGATCGTCTCTTATCGGCCGTGATAAAAAAATGAGAACAAGCAAGAGCATTATCCCAGTGTAATTTTATTGAATGCAATTTAAGATTAATTGACTCGGATAATTAATAATCAAGCAGCCCTTGTCACGATTTCATTGACCCAGTTTTTTTTACGTCGCACGAAGAAGCAACGTTCGTTTGCGCGATGAACTTTGGCAAGAAGAAGAAGAAGAAGAAGATGATGATGATGATGATGATGATGATGATGATGATGATGATGACGAAGGAGAAAGTTCTATTTAGATATTTCAGTTTAATTTTCCTCGTCCTTTATTAGATAAAACTGACGAGGACAAGGACGTCTCTACGAAAGTTTTCAATAGAGAACGATAATCGTCGCTGCAACAACAATTAGCTATAAGACGATGTTCTCTGCAACTATTGGCATGTAAAAATCGACAATCAGCCAATTTGCACTGATATGGTAATTCTTGGATATAGGGATTTGTGCAACAGCATGCATCGTGTAATAATTTTTCACTGCAATAAGGATATATAGAACTATCACACAGCGGACACTTTCTCCTGAAAAAAAAAAAGAAAAGAAAAAAAAAAATCATTCGATATGTTAAAAATAAAAGCGCGACATTGACTAACGATAATGGTAGATGTAAGAAATAGAAACTCGTTCGATAAAACAAAAGTTTACTTATTTATCGATCGGAAAAAACGGTCGATAAATATTACAAATCGAATTTACTTACTTATCGATCGGAGGATACGGTCGATAAATGTTACCGACCGATGATATATCGTAGTACTGGCGCATGTCGTCTTGAGATTCCGGTGTGTACAAGAACTTAGCTCCTGATGATTGATCGTCTGATACGTCACTGCTGTCATCTGGGTTATCTATAATAAGGGGTAAAGATTTTTTTATACAATGTAACTTTTAATCCAAACGCTATATATGTCATTATATATTATTTCTATAATATTATCTAATAAATGAAGCATATTAATCGTATTATTTAATTATTTCTTTTTTAAAATTATGTTAATATAATCATTGAATGGTACAAATCATATTTATAAAATAATAAATTATAAAACTTACTTGATACACCCAATACGTCGTTACGAAGAATAAATGTCACGAACAGAACCACGAAAAGAGACATTCTATGCCGTCCCATAGAAATTTTTAAGCACAAAGAAATTCTCAACCAAACACCACGAAGTTTTTCGAAGGAATGAATTGAAATAAAATGAAATCGTCGATCGTTTTCGTAAACCTACGCGAGATTTACTCACCCACATACGTATCTTCACAGATTCCTTACGGTGGTATCAAAAGTATTTACGGAGTCCGTTACTTGAAACTGGTTATATGGCTTGATCTCACTGATGCTTCGCATAAACACAAGCAAAATGAACAAGTAAATAAGTGGAATTGTGTATATATATACACACACACTTAATAAGAAATCAAAAACGAAAAGAAACGAAAGTAGAAAATGGATTTACACGAATAGACTTTTTTCGAATATTATTAAATATTCTTAATCGCTCACTAAATTTATTTTTAAAGATTAAGACCGTATACAATAAATCCAACTTACTATTTTTTTCTCCTTCTTGTTTTTCTATTTTTCTATCTTTTTTTTTCTTTTTTTTTTTTTAGGACAAGAACGAAAGTAGGCTTAAAGAACGTAAACGTTGGCGATAGAAAGTTCGTCAATTAGCATATTATCGCACTGACTTTTTATCTATCCACTAACAGCGTAAAATTCTGACGATTGCCTCATCGACATGTAAATCTCACACGTTCAATTTTAATTAACATTCTTGATTGATATAAACCTACGATGTTAGTGAAAAAAGATAAAAAGAAAACAAAGAAATATGCCAAATGGATAATGTAATAATTCTCGTGTGAATGAGCTCTCAATATATATACATATATATATGTATGTATGTGTGTGAATTAGACATTAGACAACGCGTCTAATCGATTACAATTCTTTATACTAAAGTTTCTTTCTCTCTCTCTCTCTCCCTCTCTCTCTTTCTCTCTCTCTCTCTCTTTCTCTTTCTCTTTCTCTTTCTCTTTCTCTCTATTTCTCTTTCATTAAAATCATCGTCAATTTTATTTTCCGAGAGGAAGTAAGCAGAGAGACAATATAAATTGTGACGTAAGCAGAAAAAGAAGATTCGCGTGTTGTCATTAACTTAATCTCAGAGTATTCTTTTTTCTTCTTCTTATTTTTCCATAGTTTATCATTATCTTTAAAAGTTCTAATCGTTATACGTATCCAATTATTTATGTTATGTCATTGAAGTTCTTCCTCAGGAGATTTTTTAATGACAAATTATTCAATTTATTTTATGTCCAGTTCGATCTGACGTTCTTCAAAATGATCTTAATAATAAATAATATGAATTACAATTAATCGAAAGATCGATATATATATATATATAAATATATATATATATTCAATTAAAAAATTCAATTTTTGTCTTCCTGTCTTCTTTCCTTTTTTTCTTTTTTGCTTTTTGAAGTATAAATCGAAAGAAACAGAAAAAAGAGAAAGAGAAAATACAAATGAATGAATAAACGAGAGACTATATCGTCTATTTCGAATTAATTATTATTAATCGATGTAAAAATAATTTATTAAGGAGTATACTCCCATACTGTACAAAATATTTGGTAATGTTTTTTATAATCGGCTTTTACGTTAAGTATAATCCAAGCACCATTGCTATTATCGTCAGGAACATTATTAAATTTGCATCATTGCGAGATCCTTCGCCGGTCGCTAAATATTTCCCTGTAAAAGAAAAGAAAAACAAAAAATAGAAAATGAGAAAGAAAAATAATTGATAACGATTATGATATATATATATATAAATTATTCGTCAAATATAATATTGATTGATAAATGATATATAATATATAAAAAGAAAAAATATATATATACGATATTTTTTATTATATATTATAATATATAATATATATTAAAATTTCATGTTTTTTTAAGTATAAATTATATTCTCTCTCTCTCTCTCTCTCTCTCTCTCTCTCTCTCTCTTTCTATATTAATATAATTATATATTTAGTACTACGAAATAGTATAATTATTAACTAAGTTAATAAATTAATTCGCAGAAAGATAAATTAGTAGGAATTATTAAATAATAATTATACTGTTCTATTATACTATTATTGTTAATTTAAATATACTAAATAGTATAATATATTATTTGTTATAATATACTATACCATTACATTATTATTATTATTATTATTATTATTATTATTATTATTATTATATTCAGTATATCAATATAATTACTTTATAGTAATATAATTTTCTAATCATACTAATAAAATATAATTATAACGTGAGTATAAAGTATACTATAAATATAGTATAATATGATATATATATATTCTTTTTTTTTTCTTTAATTTATATTAATTAAAAAAATGTAAATATATCAGATATATATATATATATATATATATATATATATATATATACTTCTCTATCTTTAACTTACACACAGACGCCAAGTAAGAGTGACAACAACATTCACGTAATCTTGTATACTCTGCACAATCTCCAGCCTCTACTTTGCATTCTTCTGGTCCCACGCGACAAGTGTGTTCAACGAAGGGGAACACTTCTGAAACAATGGAAAATTTACGAACTAACAAACCACGAAATAGACATATATATTACACACATATTACATACTATTAATCATTATTGTTTATATAATAAAACTTTTATATATACATATATATATATATAAATTTTTTAAAAATAATGTAATAACAATAAATATAAAAGTATACAGGAATAATAAAAATATATATATATATATAATATAAATTATTATATTTTTATGATTTTATATATATATATATATATATATGTATACATATAAAAGAATTTTTTTTAAATCCATTAAATTTTAAAAAAACTTATATTCGAGCAATAAACCTTTACGTCATGTATGTAAAAATGTGATAATCAACCGGTTTAGTATGTGACGTATATATGGTCAATTTTTTTTAAAGAGATAAAAAATACTTCCGGTGTCGTTTTTGTATCGTAATTCAGATTATCGTGTATTACCACGAAAGGAAGGGGAAAGAAAAAGAAAATAAGATGAAAAACTTGAACTAAACAAGGGCTTGAATTGTTTATCCTTTATCATAAATTAAATAATTCTACATATATATCATAGTAATTTTTACGCGTTAATAATTATCGAATTTATTTCTATCGTATAAATTCAAGTAGATTTGAATTTATTTTTCTTTTTTATAAATTTGTTGTACTATATATATATATATTCATATATAATATTCAATATAGAATATACTAATACGACTAATATTCAGTATTATTAATAGATTATAATTACCTAATAATAATAAAATAATATTATTCATTCATTCATTCATTCATTCATTCATTCATTCATTCATTTCGTTAATTCATTAATTAATAATAATAATAATAATAATAATAATAATAAATAATAATGAACATATTATAGTAATAATAATACAAGACTATAATTATGAAATAATACAATCACTAAATAATAATCTCTCTACTCTTTATTTATTTATTTATTTAAAAAAAAAAAAAAACCTAAAAAAAAGAAAAAGACGCCATTTTTTCGATTCAATAAATATTGCAATACTGAGAACTATATTGCCATTAAATCAAATTACAAAACATTATTACAAATTTTAAATATTAAATATATATTAAATAATATAATCAAACAATTTATAATATATCCAACTTTATTATCAATTATCATTTCAAATATTAATGCGAATATATATATATATATAAAGAATTTAAGTTAACATTATTAGCTTAAATAATCAATAACGTAATAACGATTGAAACGATTTTATACTTTAATAATATTACGTACACAGACATCTGCCCATGCTTGCACACATACACACACACACACACACACACACACACAAATTGCATATACGTGCGAACACACAAGTATACTCGTGACCGGTCAACAATGTCTTTAAGGTAACATGCAGAAAGTAACGAACTAAACGATCGATTCACTCTGATCGATCGATCGAATAGCTAAAAAGATGTTAAGTATTCCGTGTACGTGCACTTCGTACGTGCAGCAACGCGATTTCATTGTTACTACCGGCTAAAATCGAATGATACTTCTGGTGAGCTTGCTTAAATAAATTTTCTTTTTTTTTCTTTTTTAAATCATTCCTACGACGATTAACAGTATATATAATCTAATTACGATTCTGATAATGATCTATTTTTTTTTTTTTTTATCATTATCAGAATCGTAATTAGATTCTTAAAGATTCTAACAACGAATAATCACTGTTTGAACGATGATGACTCTAAAGGAAACTAATTTGTTTCAATTATTCATCGAATTCGTACTATGATCTATTTTCTTTTCTCTATTTTTTATATTTTAGTTCATCGAAAAAATAATAGTCGGCCATTTTTTTTTCCTTTTTTTTTTAATTTTTTTTTATTTAAATGTATCTAGGTTGCGTATTAACGCATTCATGATTTTATGTATCAAGGTAAATACGTCATCATAGGATCATTATTGTTATAATAGGATAATGTTCTATTATAGAGAGGATAGAACGAATTAGAGTTCGACGTTAGGAACGATTCGATTATTATTCTTTCTTTCTTTCTTTCTTTCTTCTTTTTTTTCTCTATTCTCTCGTTTTTTTCTTTCTTTTTCTATCACCATGCAAACGTAAAAAGAATCGCTCGCTTACGAGGACGTTCATTTTTCACGCACGAACTATCGTCTGAATAAAGGACTATCGTTTTTCTAACGTTTTTATTATCTCACGGATCATATATAAATAAAACGAGAAAGGTCGTAATTATAAAAAAAAAAAAAAAAAAAAAAAGAAAAATTGAAAGAGAACTATGTTTTTGTATACGTGTGTGGGTGGTTGTACGTGCGCATGCAAATAAAAACATTAGAAGTATAGGGTATCTCTGATTTTATTTTGATTTTATATCGTTGACTGAAGAACTGATATTTTATATTAAAATGATATTATGATTATATAAATATTATAAGTGAAAAAAAAAATTATCTCGGATGAAACAAAAGTTATTTATTAGAAAATATTTTAGACGCCCTGTATAAATTCTGTAAAAAGAAAAAAGAAATATATATATATATATATATATATATATATATAAACTGAAATTAATACAGGGTGTCCGAGATCGTTCCAAACGATCTTTGATAACAGATTGTAAAAAATTAAATCAGAGAGAAAAAAAAAATTGTTACATAAACGTAGGAGTAAAAAAATAAGTGTCCACTAAAAAAAAAAAAAAAAAATAAAAAATAAAAAGAAAATGCTTCAAACCAACCTTTTGAAAAAAAATTTATATATCACGTTCGTGCTAATTAAAAATTATTATAAGTACGGGCTCTTCACGTTGTAAAAAAATATATAAAAAAATAAAAAAAAAAAATTGTCGCGCAAACGTAGGACAGAAATTTGGATCCACTTAAAAAAAAAAAAAAAAAACACTGGACACCTTACGTGTAAACGAATAAAAGAAAAAGAGAAAAAAAATGAAAAAGAAAAAAACGTAACAATGATTATTACCAATGATTGTAAAATGATTATAACATAAATTAGACATTATCATTACATCGTAAAATATACTATAATATACCAATAATATTATTATAATCGTAAAACACTTACTATTATAACTACCATCGCAACAGCAATGATCATTAATGACGCTTCCATTCTTGCAATAGGTTATCTCTGAATTGGTGCAATGTTTACATCCTGGTATTGGACCTAGAAATAATAATAAATCATAATGAACGAAAATAATCTAATGAAAAGATTTTCTCGATGACATAGAATATTCCATTTCAAATGATATTTTCAACGTGAACAAATAAAAAAAGGTGTGTTACATATTCACAGTCGTTCAAACAGCGAGAGATCTAAGTAAGTACATAACGTAGAAGATCGAGAACAAGGTGATCGTTCAGTAAAAGCAAAGAACCCGTCAGCCATTATGTACATATGTATGTATGTATGTATGTATGTATGTATGTATGTATGTATGTATGTATTAACATAGTCGCGTTTTATCTCGACTATGTTATTTCCAAAATGAACACTATATCTAAGTGTTTTCATCGTATAAAAGTAAGATCAATCTGATCGAGTGCTTTTGTGATCTTTCATTGTTCACGATCGATCAGATCAAAGCGAGTTATTTTTAGTCGATATGATAAATAAACGAATCGGGTTTTAAACCATATCAAAATTGTTTTACAAGTACTACATTTCTACGATAAACTAGAAAATAGAACATTGTAACATTCACACACACGCACGCACACACACACACACACACACACATACACACACATATTTACGTACATAACATACACGCATAGATTTATGTACGTAATATAAAAGCATATATTTAATATATGTAATATGTAATTAAAATAAATGTGAACTTTTAAATACAGTTATTTTACCTGGATAAATCTCGAGTTTCTTTGCTTCGTTGATCGCATCCTTGTAAAGGACTTCATGCTCGAGTACATATTCGTCGTCGTTATGATGGTTGACAACCGTCAATGCCTTCAGATACGTCAATGTTGTTATCAAAATTAAAATCGTCAATCTACCAACGTTGCTCATAATAATAATATATCTTCTTCCATATTCTCTCTATGTTTTAAATTAATTTATTCCTTATTTATTATAAATCGATCGTAATTTATTTTTTGCGATTTCTGTTTAAAAAGAAAAAAATATATACAAGCATTTAGGATGGATTCAAAAATTTAAATAAACGAGTAAATAAATTGTTTAGAAATTTATGTGATTTCCTTTTTTTTTTTTTTTTTATCTTTTCATAAAATTATTAACAAATTCAACGATAGAATCGTTATAAATTGATAAAAAGAACATTTTGCTGGATTGTTTGATATATGAATATTTTTATTTTAAATATATATTTTACTATGATAAAGCATATTGACCTTGGTAAAGGTCGTTCTCAGGACACGTGTCCTGCACGAGAAGAAAGAGAGAGAGAGAGAGAGAGAGAGAGAGAGAGAGAGAGAGAGAAGGCACGTTATGATATCGATTCGTTTTCTTTCGATGAAGGGATGAATCATCCCTTTCCACCCACGACTTAATTCAGCCACAACCCTCCAGCTTGAGGGAATATACGCCCTTCCTCGTAAAAGGGCAGCTCGTTGAAATTTTCAACGTCAGATTCATAAAAAATACATTTTCTTTTTATTAATTTCTTTTTCTTTCTATCTCTCTCTCTCTCTCTCTTTCTCTTATTCATTCTTTTATCTCATACATAATAATAATTAACAAAATGATCGTTGCTACTCTGTAATTTTCTTTTATGTGTAATATTATTACTCTTTAAAAAAAAAAGTTATATAACATAAAACATTTTCTATTTTTTATAATAACATACTAAACTTTTATAATAATATATTAAATGTATATTAAATTATTATACGTACATTATACTATATATATATATATATATATCATATTTATATATATTTGTATTATATAAATATATACTATATTTATATATATATATATTTGTAATAATATATATATACTATATTAATAATATTATTATAATATAGTATTAATATACCATTATATATTAATATTATTAACTTATTCAAGGATAATAAAGTATAATAATATATTTGACATTCTATATAAATATAATCTATTTAAATAACAATTACTTTTACTTGATTTATATTATTATTAAACATATATATATATATATAATTTTTTTTTTAGAGAAAAAAATGAAATGTTTCAGTTAAATTTTTCCACAAGAATACACAAGTGTTGAATTCCTCAAGTTGTCGTGAGTCACTTGATGTAATGAAGGAGTTGAAGACTAAGAGGAAGAGAGAGAACAAGAGAAAAAGTAAGAGAGAGAGAGAGAGAGAGAGAGAGAGAGAAAGAGACACAGAAAGACAGAGACAAAGATGCAATCGTTAATTAAAGTCTATTAAGGGTTCCACGCGCGAAATAGCAACATATTCGTTTAATTAAATAACCATGTAAATACGTAATATGTAAAATAACATGTTACTATTATTATCGTTCTAAATATTTATTACTATTTCTTTCTATTTTATTTAAGATTTTCCTTTCCGTTCCATCGAGTTAAGCTCAAACGTGCGGAACACGTACCGTGAACTTAATTAAGGTATTAAGAACGATGTGGAAAAGATGAAGAAGACGATTTATCCACTTTAGGAATTACGTCACGACACTACTTGTTCTTTTTTTTTTTTTTTAAATATTCTTTGCAGGAAAAAAAAAGAAAATGAAAATGAAAAAAAAGAGAGACAGGAACGTTTTTTAGCCCTCAAAGACTCGAATTTTTTCTCTTTCATTTACTTTTTTTT
>NC_057708.1:1232387-1234018 GCF_014466175.1 Vespula pensylvanica | reverse complement strand
TTTTTTTTTTTTTTTTTTTTTTTTTTTTTTTTTTTTTTTTTGATATTATCTATATAAAAAATATATTACACCAATATATCTATTAATATACTATTATGTATAATACCAAGTATATATTATATCAAGTATATATTATTAAATTAAAATAAATATAATAATACTGTTTATTATACAAAATCTAATTTATAAAACTTTATATATATATATATATATATATATATATATATATATATAAAGAAAATAGAAAACAGGATAAACAATTTTAATTCATTTTTTGTTATCATTTATACGAAAGAATGAATGAACGAATATTTTGTTATCAAAAAAAAAAAAAAATGGATACTTCCGGTAGGTAAAACTTTGATCTTGAGGGTAACAATCGATTTTCATTGATGAACATATTTTACTATATTCGTTGTTCTTTCTCTTACTCTTTCTCTATCTCTCTCTCTCTCTCTCTCTCTCTCTCTCTCTCTCTCTGTCTGTCTCTTTCTTTCTTTTTACACGTGTTCATGTTTTTTCTTCTTCGATGAACAATGAACGTAATTGAGAAGGTTTTAAACGTAACCATAGCTCTTGTTTATCGAATAAAAATGTTCATCTCGACGTTTGTATAGTAATCTCTCTCTCTCTCTCTTACTCTCTTACTCACTCTCTTACTTTCTCTCTCTCTCTCTCTCTCTTACCCTCTCTCTCTTACTCTCTTTCTCTCTTTTTCTCTCCTTGTCTTTCTTTCTTTTTATCAATGACTTTCAACCTCTGACATAGTTCCTATTAACGATCTCTCTTTTCTCTTTTTTTCCTTTCCCTTACCACTTACCCTCTCTCTATCATTTTACGAAACATTAGAGAAAAGAAATAAAGAAGAGAGAAAGAAATTTGAAGAGCCTATATCACTTAGAGACTTATCAAACAGGAAGTTTATCTTCCTTGCTATCGCTCTTTACAACAACAAACTAAACAACTTAAATTAACTGTGTAAAATGTACGTGTATATATATATATGTATGTATGTATGTATGTATGTATGTATGTATGTATGTATGTATGTATGTATTTATGTATGTATGTATTTATGTATGTATGTATTTATGTATGTATGTATTTATGTATGTATGTATGTATGTATGTATGTATGTATGTATGTATGTAACATGTTTTTTAAAATTGAAATAATGAAAATAAAAATAAAATCCACTTCGAAATACGTCTCTCTGTCTGTCTCTCTCTCTCTCTCTCTTTCTCTCTTTCCGTATATGTGTGTTTGTGTGTGAATGAAAATAAAAAAAGAGTATATAAAAATGTATAAAATATATATAAAAAACATTAACACTATAATCTAACAAAGTAACTGATAAAATGTATACTTTACTACTCACCCATCGTTTTCATTCATTACAAATGATATTAATAAACTTTTCTCGAACGCATACCCACACACACACACACACACACACATATATATATATATGCACAAACAAACAAAATTAATTAACAAAAACAAACAAACAAACAAAACACCCTCGCAGATCGTTGCACTTTAAAATAACATAAACATTTCTTAAATTTCTTCTCGAAAATTATATTCGAATTAGATAAATTTTTTTAATTAAAAAAAAAAAAAAAAAAAA
>NC_057708.1:1206891-1232247 GCF_014466175.1 Vespula pensylvanica | reverse complement strand
GAAGAAAAGATGATTGAATAAATAAATAAATTAATAAATAAATTTAAACGAAAAACAAGATAAGTGTATAAAAAGAGGAGGAACACGTGAAAGACAGAATGGCTGACGACGAATCGGCCGTCGATGTCTGCGGACTGCGTTGAACTGAGGGCTGAAGAGAGCATTAGGCGAACACAGTAGTATTCTCCTGGCATATCGTTGATATACCCGCACTACTACTACTACTATACTACTACACTACTACTATTACTACTGCTACTACTACTACTACTATTAACTTCCACTAATACAAATATTAATACTACTTACTACTACTGTACTATATCTTTTTCATACCAACATCACATGAACATAATCGGTATAATACGATCATACGTATTCGTATCATATATTTATATGTATGTATATATATATATATATACACATATACCAATACATATATCGCCATTCGTTCTGTTGTCGTCACAAAGCGATCTTAAATCGTACGAAAAACTCTTTTGCGTAACGATTTGCAACGCATCCTAACGTTTAACTGCATATGTACATGCATACATACATTCATACAGATCTATCAACATGTATATCTATATCTATATGTATATGTATATGTATATGTATACCAAAAATACATTGAAATAGCGGCATTATCGTTCGCGTGCCAGCTGTTCTACGACGTTAAACAACGATTTGGCAATGTTATTTCGGTGGATTTCAAGTGGACTTGTTAAACAAAATAAATAATTGTATAGAAATGAAAAAAAGAGTGATCGAAAAAAAAAAGGAATTAATTGAACGTTAGAAAAGAGAGAAAATCATTTTTTTTTAACGAAAAGAAAAGTTTATAAATAATATAGAGAAAGTTTTTTCTTTCTTTCTCTTTGTCTCTCTGTCTCTCTCTCTCTCTCTCTCTTTCTCCATTCTCTTTTTTCTTTTTCTTTTTTTATTTAATAACAAAGTAATATGTAATGAAAAAAAAGATAGAAAAAGTTGACGAAAAGATAAATTGGAGGATAAAAAAAATTCGGTAAAAGAGAAGACAAATTTTTTTTCTAAAAGAGAAATTTCTTTTTTTTTTTACCTATTTTTTGTTTTTGTCATAATTAACAGTAAAATATTATTTAATCCAACAAAAGGAGAGAAAATTTGAAAAGAAGGAAAGTGAGAAAAAAAATTTAGAAGAAACAAGAAAGAAATAAGAAAGAATCTAAGCGAAAAGAAAAGTTTGAAAATAATTTGAAAATATTTTCTCTCTTCTTTTTTCCATTTATCAATTATTTTATACATACATACATACATATATATATATATATATATATATATAATTAACAATAAAATAATATTCAATATAACAAAAAGAAAAGAAAATGAAAGAGAAAAAGACAGCAAAAAAAAATTACAAGAAGAAACAATTTTTTCTAACGAAAAGAAAAGTCTAAAAATAACTTTAAAATACTCTCTTTCTCTCTCTCTCTCTCTCTTCTTTTTTCTATTCTTTTTTTAATTTTTTTTTTTTCATCCGGTTTAAGTCAAACCCTTCACTTGAACATACATAAGAATAATAACAATGTCTGCGTATCTCTTCGTTCTCCTCGATCTTAGTTCATTCACACGATATATATGTGTATATATATATATATATATATATATATATATATATATATATAGTGTCCTTATACGATTCAACAGCTGACACCTGAAGAAGCGTACGAGACTTCGCGTACACACAATAGATGCGTCTTTTCGAATGTATGTGAGTGTGTGTCCCCAGTAATGCACATTCAAAGAGGGGAGAGACACCTGGTGTCAAGGAGTGGGGGAAATATCCGTACATTTTCAATGTATTTGTGACGTATGTTTGTGACCATAGGGTGAGACATTATTATTACGTCATACAGTATGACGTGTCTTGAAATAAATATAAAAATAAATACTAACCTGATTTAATTTTTAATATAAAGAAAAAGTCAAAAAAGAACAAAATCCAAAATTCACATCAACCTTATCGATTTCTATTTTCGTTATTTAATTTTTCAATATACTTCATACGTTGTTCAGTTATGTGAATATAAAAGTGAAATAATTTTTAATATGGAAGATTGAATTAAAAGTGAAGAAAAAAAAAAATAAATAAATTTTCTTGATCTCTCTGAATTTTTCTTATGTAATTCACAAATACATCGAGTCGTGTAAATAAAATTTGTGTTTCTTTTTTTTTTCTTTTCTTTTTTTCTTTTTTTACTGGTTTTCCTTTTTTGGGTGCGCCACAGTGACAAGCCCTTTTACGCTTCATATAACTTTTATTCTCTGTCACGCTCTATATATAGATATCTATTCGTTAACAATACATGATACACATATATGCATACGTACATACATGTATGTGATCGATCGATTAACTTTAATTTTGATTGTCGAAGAAAAATTGAATTTGCATTTACCCGCGTAATCGTACTACGTTAGTCAGTGTTGATTCTCTCGATATTCAAAGAAAAAAAAAGAAAGGAAAAAGAATATTAATTAAACAGTTCACAAGATTTTTAATTAATGAAGTATTTATATTCTAAAAAGAGCATATCAAATACTTTCCAATTTAGATCGATGCGTGTATGTTATCTTTAGTCAGGTCTGTTTCACGTTAAATACTTCGCATATAATCGTTTCTAACCTTGAAAAATAACTAGTTACACGTTCGAAAAGTAGTACCTGCTTTCTTTCAACCTCACTTTGTCGTTTATTTTACTTTTCATGAAATTCAACAATACAGAGAATAGATTTAACGCAAACGATAACATACACACGAAGGTAAATAAATTCGACTAATTTCGTTTGAATTTATTTCTATTTCATATATACCATTAAAAATCTATGTAATAATAATAATAACAATAACAATTATGAAATCTTTATCATCGAAGAAAACATTTGTTATATTTTATGTACAATCTAGATAGAAAACTTGTATGATACGTTTTGTATCATATTTTAAAATTATATATATATATATATATATATATATATAATTATAATTAAATAATATATTTTTATTTGTACAATTAACAATTTAAATTTATAAAAGCAATTTATTATAACATACGATTAAAATTTCATGTAATAAAAACCACGATTATTATTATTCATTCGTAACACTCGTCGTCGTCAAGGAGAAAATTTTTTTATAGGTTATGTAGAATCTAGATGGAAAACTCGTGCGATAATTTTCGTATAAAATTATAACAAACAAACAAAAAAAGAACATCTAGAAATATAATTTACAATTATATATTATTATCGAATACATTTCAATTATTACAATTAAATAAATTATATTTATAAAATCGATCGATAATTGTAAATCATTCGTGTATATATAAGAATATTAAAAATTTTCTCTTGGCTACCATTATAGAAATCTTTAACGCTTGCGCAATTCAAATAGAACTTTCTTTTTTCTTTCTTACACACAACTAAACTTAAATCTAATAAATCTTCTTCTTCTTCTTCTTCTTCTTCTTTCTACTATTTCCATCTTATGTACATAGAGATACATAATCGACGCGTTGATACATTAGTTCCTTCTTTCTTTTTTTTTTTTTTTTTTTCACAATAAATAATTTCATGTGTCATTATAATTGTATATGTATGCATAAACAAAAGGTTTTTCTTCTTAACAAAATTGTGAGAAACTTTTTCAGAGAATTGAATTTAAACGTTCGAAGGAAATAAAAGTGTTCATCATTGTATGTACTGTCGTTAACGTGTCATATGATTTTGACATTTTAAATAAGATGAATTCATCTGGTATAAGTGTAAAAGTATTTCAAGATAATAAAAACATTTACGAAGATTATTGCGAATATTCGGATGTAAATGATTTAAATGACGTAACTTGTAATATACGAAGCATACAAAGGAAGATCAATGACTTCTTAACTCAACTTTTACAAGAGAATACATCGGCCGATAAAAAAAGTAATAATTTACGTTATTAAAGATAATCGAATAGTTTGATTTTATTTGTTTGTTTGTTTATTTATTTATTTATTTATTTTGTTCTTTAAATTGTTATTTTGTACAAATTTTAGGTCACATGGTTGTGTCGGATACAGATTCAAACTCAACCGATGAAGATGTTGAAGTCGAGCCAAAGAAATGCAAGTTAATGAAATATACCTAATATATAGCGTAATAATAAATATATAAAAAATGTTTATTTTTATTAAAATATAATAACAAATTTTTTGTACACCTCTCCTTTATTAGCTTGCCCTACCGTGGTGTACGTAACCTTTATCTTTGTACTTCGTCTGATCAAAATCACGTTTATAGAGATCACTCGAATTACTTTGACGAATTCGGTTAAATACTTATAAAAAAAAAAAGGTTTATACATTACTGGTAATGTTTCTTATTAAGAGATAATGAAATAATATGTTTCTCGATTGAGATCAGTTTTCAATTTGTCAGATTTGTTTCTATCGTGTTGTATCGTTCGTATAACCTCTAGAAATGAATATATATATAGATAGATAATATCAATGGCAGTGCAATATCCTAACTTAAATGTTTATGTAGCTTAGTTTATTTTATTTTTGTTTTTTTATTGTTGTTATTATCATATATCGTTATATTGTATTATCTGACAGATATTACAATAATAATCTGAGTGATATAGATATTTAATGTTTTCAGAATGAAATATGTCTACAATACTATCAAATGAATCCCAGATGAGATATGTGGTAGAATGGTTCAGGGAATGGTCAGAAATGCAGAGAGGTGATTTTTTAGAAATATTATTGGAACAATGTGGTTCTCCAGGTTTAGTCAATGGATTAGTACCTGGAATGGAAAACATGAGTTGTAAAGAAGGTTCGGATAGACCTCCGAGTTTATTTCAGTGTCGTGTGAAATTGTTCAGAGAGTGGAGTCAAAATTGGTCTCAACAAGAAAAAGATTCTTTGCTAGCTTCGATTAAAAGTATCGATGGGAAATTCGCTGGGAATTATGAACAAAGGCTATCCGCATTAATGGAAGAAAATTAAAAGATATGACTCCTTGTCGAATTAAATTAATTTCACATATTAAACATGTAGAAACTAAAATTTGATATTCAAAGGAATGAAAAATTTTATTTATGAGTTATTAAAATGTACTATAGAATAATCATTGGAATTTCAATAGTAAGCTAATATGTTTAAATGTAAATGATGAAGGAAAAATTCGTCTTAAATTTATCTTTAAAATTTTATAAATGATCGTTCATAATCCTCGCATTGAATTATTACATAAAACAAAAAAAAAAAAAAATTTATTATTATTCATGCTTTTATACATGAATTTAACATGTTTTCAAGAAAATTTCATAGTTGTGCGGAATGTGTTAGCATATTTTTAAATAATTGCAACTGTTGTTTCTTTATCATAAGAATATTTATAAACAATCTGTATGTGAGAGTTATAAAAGATATCGTTGTATCAGCAATTAATGATAATAATTTTTAATTTAAACTATAGTCTTCGAATAATCAATTGTTATAGATATATATACATTCCATATTGTCAGTATTTACATTGTATGTATTTGGATGTGTGTCATTAAATATATTAAGAAAATACATATCGTTTTTGTTAAATAAACTTTAATGAATTGTTTAGAAGAAAATCTTCGAATATACAATCAATTTTGTTGTTATTATTGATGAAAACCCTAAATTTAGTTTATATACAAGTAATATATTATACATCATATCTCTTCTTTATATTTACACATGCTTTAATAATATTAAAAAATATAAATATTATAGTATACTTATTCACATTACATACAATGTAACAAATTATTAATATATGTGTTACTAGAAAAAGTAATTCATACCGTTCCAACTTACCAATTCCATTAACAACTTATATTTTTTAGGATTACTATCTATTGCATATTTTTATGTCCTTTTTATAAACGTTGTAACCATTTTGTACAAATATTTTTAATAGCGGTTTGTCCAAGACGATCAGACTCTTTTAAAATCTTTCTTATGTCTTGAGCTCTTGAATATTTAACAGCAAGAAGATACGCAGCTTTTAATTGTTTACTTTCGATGTATGCACTTATCTAAAAAAAAGAGAAAGAAAAAAAAAAAGTCAGAAAGAAAAAAGAAAGTGAAAAAGCTTATTGAATACTCTTACTCATGATTTATACTAAAATACAAATCAAAAAAGATCTCTCTTACTTTAAGTTCTATGTCTGTTATTAGTCTAACCAGTACATCTATCTGATCTTTCAAAATTTGTTCGGAATGATTGTATGACCGCTGAAGGATCAACTTTATACAATGTGTGAGTACGTGATCACATATAACATGGGTATTAGATGCTCCAGAACTACGACAGCACTTTATTAATTGCTCTACAGCAGTAACATTATCTTTTAAAGCTAATATATGTCCTGCTAAAGAATATACTTTTTGTGGTGGAAGATTATAGTCTATAACAAAAATTACATTATATGCAAAATTATTATAAAAAATAATTTAGATATTATATAGGATTAAATTATAACCTTGCATAATTCTGAATGCTATACCAAATCCTTCTTCAATGTCACGTCCACAAAGAATTGCTAAAACAGCCAAGTGTGTTTTTTGTTGCTGATTACCAAATAAAGTAGGTAATTCAGAACTACAAGTAGCATCAGATTCTATGTCTGGAAAAAGGCTTAAAAATTCATTCGGTGATCTTCCTTCTTTCTCAGCATTTCCCAAAAACTTTGCTATTTCCATTTGTCTACTTATCGTATTTATATGCTTATCTATTTCAGAAGGCTCCATCTCCATAGTAAGAACATCATGATTGCTATAATAGGAACTTGTACTCCTTCTTCTCTTTTTGCTAAAATCTCCAATATGTAATTCAGATTCTAAATGTTTTTGTGCATCGATCAATAGATGCATTCTGTTGCATAAATCCATATAAGTAGTAGCTTGATTAGTATAAAAGCGAATACATGTCATGGATGCTCTTATACAATCTTTCATAAAAAGTTGAAGTTGATATAAAATATACAAGGATTGTTTCTTTTCTAAACAATGGCAAACGTGTATTAAATATTTTTTCCAAAGTAACAAACTTGGATCTTTGGTTTTCATAGCTTCTTGTAATTTCTCCGCGTTTCCAGTTTTTAAACAGTACATATAAACAGCGGTAAAAAATAATTCAGGTTCTAAATCGTTTTCTAAAATATAATTAAGACATTTTTCGAATTCTTCGTGCTTCAAATAAAACTCTAATATCGAATTATAACTTCCATATGTAAGTAAATAATACAAGCTCTCCTTGTAATAAATATTTTCCTCAAATGTATGTACGTGTTTTATTGTTAATTGTCCTTGACTTATAGCTTTTAAATTATTAATGACAGATAATATTTCTGGTATTCTATCTACCTTCTGATGAGAATGAAATAGATAATAATTGTTTGTATTTGAATTATCTAATATTTGTAAAATTTCTGTTAACAAGGGTGGATCCTTTAATGGACGATTTTTTACGCATTCACTTTTCTTTTGACTAGGTGAATTTTTTTCTTCAAATGCATGTGATTTTATTTTGTTTGAGATAATTTTAGTTTCGTCTAAATTTTCCACATGTTTGAAAGCCAATTCCCTTGGATGAGATAACATTTCCCAACCATCAGTATCATCCTGAATGACCTTGTCAAGACAATGAAGAAACTTCTCTCGTGCTTGTTCAAAATATCCCACTTTTAAACAAGCTTTACCCCAAGCTGCCCATACACCTTGCGTATCCAGTCCTGATTTAGTACTAACATCCAATGCTAATGTCCATTGTTCTTTTTCAGTAAGTAAATCTCTTAATTTTCTTAAAGCATGTTCATCCATATTATCCGAAGGTATAAGTGACAAACAATCAGAATGAATAAGAGTTGTGATAAGATCTATTTGTGATAGAAAACGATCACAGTGAGCTAATCCTGTATTGAAACCTAATTTAGCACATTTCACTTTTGCTGCAACCAACAATGATTTTATCATTTTGATAATCACAATGTGATCTACTTCAGGATTTACTTCGCCATCATTAACTGGATATAACAATTGTTTCATTTCATCACATCGATCGAGTAGAAAACTGTGTCAATCAATATATTATATTACTCTATAAATATACTTCAATGTTTAAATATATTTATATATATATTATGAATAAGTACCTTGTGTATGCTTTGTGATCCGAATGTAAATTCAGAATAGCTAAACATAAGGAAATACTAGGAGCGTATTCGAATGAAAATTCTTCTCTAATAGTTTTATTATGTGCTTCATCTTTCGTCAATCTCCAGTAATCCAATGCTTCACTATTCGGTGTAGATGCTGTTCCTTGCATCATATGCATTTGCAGAGTAGTCTGACATTTACAATCTTCACAAACACGTACAGGTACAGAATTTGGATATCCAGGAACTTGCATACGACTTTGAGAACAAACAGCACAAACTACACGACCACATCTCCGGCAATGATGCCTTCTATTAAACATCGAGAATATCACCGTTTTACAACAGCTACATTCTCTAGCCTATAACAATTATTATAAATAATATTAATATCTATTCCAACATATTAAGTACAACAAACTTTACAACTTTACACTTTTGAAATACCTTGTCATTAGGAATCCATTCTTCTTTTGTCGGTACCTTAGAAGGCATGATAAATTCATTACTTTCATTTTCCGAATTAGAGTCTTGTATACTCTTTGATTTATTATCAATATCATCACGTTGTAATGAAACTCTAAAGTCTAATGCTTTTTTACTATAAAACCTTATAATCTTATCAAATTCAGTTATCGATATACCTGTATCTTGCAAATCGATGTAGACGATATTTAATATTTTTTGAAGAGTTTCAAACTTACAATTCATTAATAATTGTTCTAACATTAGAACTGGATCCTTTATAAGATGAATATATAACGATCTTTCTTTATCTTTTAATTCTTTCAAAATATCTATACCAATCAAAGTTCTTTTGTATTTAATGATTTCTGTTTTTTTGCAATGTTGTAATAAATAATTAACGAGAAAGGATAGTGCACTAGTGGATTCAACTTTTTTCAGTACGACTTTACATATTTTCACTGAATGATTATGCGGTAAAGATTGAAGAAGCTGTAACAAAAATTTTATGTTTATCTTATAAATAATAATTTAAAAAAAAAAAAAAAAAAAAAAAAGTTTTTTATATTGATAATTTGAATATACCTTCAAAGCTTGTTTAAAATCTTGTCTTTCATTTTTTAATAAACCGATTAAAAAATCTTGTGCAACAGAGGATTGTGCTTCTAATGTAAAAGATTGACACTCTAGCCATTCTAAACATAATTCAAACTTGTCTACACTTATCAAAGATTGCATTATATCAAATGGATCAATTCTATTGGTACAATATGCAACATCGTACCATGTATTATTATATTTGTTTGCACAATATGGTAACATTTTTCGAAAAATTGTTATTCTCCGTAATATTTCTTTCATTTGAAGTTTACAATGTAAAGGTAATTTGTTACTGTCCGAATGATGCAGTGCATGAATCAAAATACACTCGCATACATAGGCATGCCATTTGCTAATATTGTTTAATACCATTTGTGCTAAAATATGTATATCGTTAATTTGATATAAATATTCTAATATTTGTGGATTTATCGTATTTTCTTGTTCGGATGTTAAACAACTTAAAACTTTATCCTTAAAGTGTCGTACTTCAAAAGTTTTGACAATATTATTATCCGATAGAGAATCTATAACATTCAAACAATCTTCCCATTTTTTATTTTTCCATGCTTCTTTAAACCAATTCCATAATTTGTTTGTTGGTACTGTTTCATGGATACCGGTATATGTTTCATTTCCGTTGAAGAAACATTTCAATTGATTTATCCAAGAGGAATTTAAAAAATTCTCCAAACAGGCAATACGTCGTAGATTATTGCAATTTTTATCTAATATAGTTGGACGTTTGTTTTGCATTTTTTGCACTAAGTAAGAAAGAATCCAACTATGACCTTCTAAATATTGTAACAAATTATCCTTAATCAATAATTTTTCACGAATAAATACTTCTTCATTATCATCATTTTGACAATTCTGTATAGAAAGTTGACAACTATCTGCATATTTCAATAATATTTCATAAGAATAATGAGCAGATTTATACTCGATTATCACATCTTCATTTTCGAATTGGAAGTAATCATTTATAAAAAACATATTTTCTTTCAAACTACTAGCATGTTCATTTTGCTTATCTAGAGACAACAAACTCTGATATTGTTCTACAAGATGTGGTAATATTATTTTCGTTTCTTCTTGTAATTTCTTAACATCGTTGATACGATAATTCTTTTGTAAATAATAATCTAAATATTCCTTCGCTGCTTCATTCAAATGTTTGCTTAATGTGGTTGATTCAAACACCTATAATATTATAAATTAAACAGATATAAAAAGAGTAATTCATCGAATTAAAATAAAAAGGAGATACTTACACGTATTTGTGGTGTTTCGTTATATTCATTAGCCATAGCAAAAATAACTCTTGGATCGTGTACTAAGTCTAAATCTTGCCATGCTGGCTCATTAAGTTCTATAATTGATGATAATGATATTTCATTTAATGAAAGACCACTAAGTAACTTGGAGCGAAGAGTATAAAGAGTTACGAAACCTAGATCACCAATTACATAACCAATTGACATTAAGGAAACTGTATGCTTTAAAGTATTAAAAGGATAATTGTTAGCCCAAATAACGAGCATTGCATGTATGAACATAACATTCCAAGTATTTAAGAAAAATGTTAATGTCTCATCTCCGACAGATAATTCGCTAAGATCCAACATTGCAAGACGTGATGTTTTCTTTAATATAGTTTGAATGTTGACATGTTTGGAAAGATCGTTCAAACATGCGTAAGATAAATTAGATTTCATTGAATTTAAAGCGTATAATGCTTGTAAAAGTTCCATCAATATCTCTGAGATACATTGATTGGGACTACTTGATGCACAATTTTTTGTATCCTGTTAAAAATGCAATTGACAAGAGCATAAATAAAATTGAATAATAATGATCTCAGATATTTTTATATTCTTCATACTTACAGATACATCAAAATTTCCATTTAATATTATACATCCAAAATTAGTATTGTCGTTCTCAGATGTGTTATTATGATAATATGGAAATATTGGGCAAGTACTTATAAGAATGTTGTATACTAAATCTACTTTTAATTTTCTAGCAATGTGCTCAAGATTTTCAGGTTCGACATTTTTATTAAAAAGATGATAACTAAAATACCTGTGAAGAGGTATATTTAACAATCTAGTTGCTGTTAACAATTCTGTATTATCTAAAATAAAGAAAGATGATTAAATTGGTATTATGAAGAAAAAGGGGGGAAAAAAAAGAAAGAAAGAAAGAAAGAAAGAAAAGTACCAGTATTAATTGGAGCAATTGCTTTTAAATGTTGTAAATGGAATTGTAAATTTTGTAAATAACTCTTATTATTATTGCAACTTGTAATTATTTTTTGTATTATTTTTAATTCTTTAAATTCAACACTGTTCTTAGTATGCTCGTCATCGACTATTTGTTTTTGCGATTGTTTAAATTCACTGTATCCAGTCATAATATTTGTCCATAATTCATTCATTTCTTTCCATTCTTCAACAGACAGTGGTATCATAACATTAGATAATAAATTTGTCACAGGTATATCTTTCTTGTTCTCATGTAATAGTTGAAAAACTTGATGAAACAAACGACTATGCTCAGTGTTATTCAATGGTTTACATAATGTCACATATTTCATAGCAACATCACAAAGACTCTGTGAAATTGGATAGGTTTTGCCCATAGTTAAAGCTAAATCCAATACACTTAAAGTTAATATTTTGTTGTTGTTAAGATTTGGTTTTAACATTCTCATATGTGTTTCTTGTGAAGCTATGAACGTTTCAAGTTGATTGGTATATCTGGAGGAATGCATAGCTTCTTGTGCAACTAATCTTATGGTCTGTAAGAATGATTACACGATCATTCGATGATTAAAATATCATTTTGTAAATAAAATTTAAGAGTTATAAAATAGTTGAAATATAGTTCAACTAAAACATTTAATTACAACAATCTTCACGTTACCTCCAATGTAGAAGTTTTGTAAATAAAATTTAAGAGTTATAAGATAGTTGAAATATAGTTCGACTAAAAAACTTAATCACAACAATCCTCACGTTACCTCCAATGCAGAAGATTTGATATTTTTTTTTGAAGTATTTGCTGTTATCGAAGGACATATCAAATTCAACATTTCTTGCTTAAAATGTTTTAGTGCTTGTGAAAATCGAATTTCACTATAAAGTGCAGTATTTTCCATATTGAACATCTGTTAAAACGATAAAGATATCATTAATATAAGTTTACTAAACAAAGACACATGGAAAGAGCATTTATCGTTATAGGAATTATAAGTTGTTTTATTTTTAATAACTTAGCTTTTGTTGTTAAGTATCAATTTCGTAACAATACGATAACATAATGTTCGATGTTAAAAGATATTATTATCATTTATATTCGTATTATAAATTATAGGTAAATTCAAAAAATGAGGAAGTATTTGAAATAAGTTCGTATGATAATTATTATGATGATATAAATGAAAATGAAATGATCAAAGTTAATGATTTCTTTGATCCACATGTATTAAAAAGAGATAAAAATAAATACAAACCCCTACATTCTTATGTGAAACAATATAATCAACGTGTCGCTAAAAGCAAAATGCAGATACCCGATACATTTTCTTATTCTCAATTGAATAAAGAACAAATATTAAATTTATTCCAAGAAGAAGAACCACATATTGCTGGATTTAAAAATGAAATAAATAAAGTATAAATATTTTTTTTTTTTTTTTTTTTTTTTTTTTTATATAATACTCTAGATGTAAAAAATGCAATACAATATACAGAGAACTGTTATATTATTTACTAGCATTATTTAGAAATTTCAACAAAGAAGAACGTAAAATTGCTACCAAAAAGAAGAAATGCTTTCAATTTTATGAAACTAACACGTGCTTCAACACCGTCATTTAGTAAGCAGATTTATAATAGTTAAACCAAAATTATCATTTCCAGTATTGAAGACAAATCCATATATTTATAGAATTATTTACAAATGTATAGAAAATGAAAAAGTCTCCAGGGATAAACATAATGAACCAAATCATGATAATATACCTGAAAATTATAGAAAATTTAATTTACTACAGAACTCTGTAAGAAAAAATTATGATATTCTTAAGATAAAAATAGGATATAAAATAGATTGTATTCTTTGAATAGAATTCTCAAGAAGAAGAGTCACCTTTCTTAAGAATAAGTATAGAAGAAATTAACAAATATATAAATTTAAGTACGACCATGGAAGACACAATGGAGCCTACAGATGAAGACGATTACGATTATGATGCTTTTAAAATGGAATATGAACAACAATTTAAAAAAGATAAAAAATTAAGCGACAAATTACATTACACTCATACAGAGAAGCAAATGACAGAAGAACAAATTATCAAAAAACCAATTGAAAAAGTTACAGATACTACAGAATATTGTACAAAGAAAGATATGGATTATTTTGGTTTCAAAGCTATAAAATGTTTAATATACAACTACCAACACGTAAAAGACACAACGGAAGCAAAAAGAACATTATCAAAAATGTGGCTAATGGTCAAAGTATGGCTGTGCATTTATGTTTGTATTGCAATTCCATGTTGGTGCCAAAGAGGAAGTTATTTATTTTATATATACCGAATTATTTTTAAGTATATGCCAAGAAAATAAACAACTAATATTTTATACTTTTTTTTATATAATAGGATGGTGTTGTTGGTGGCTTCGTTGTAAAATGTTCTTTCCCAGAAAAAGAATAATATTTGTAAAACAGTATTACATGCGAAATCCTCCAGGTATTCTAATACCAAAACTTTCTAAAAAAAAACCGATTAAATACGAACCGTCTGAATACGAACAAGACATGTATGAAAAACTTGAAGCTGCAATAAGAAATATATAATACAAATAACTACAACTGCAGGTATATGTATAATGCGTATAATGATATATAAAAACTTTATGAAATAAGTAGTAATGTTAGTTTAAATGAATAAATAAATAAATAAATAAATAAATAAGTAAATAAGTATAAAAATACCTCTATAACTTCTTGCGCTTTTTCATAATCATTTTTCCACAAACATTGGATAACTAAGCTTTCTTTCGATGACAGCATTAAATTAATAAGAAATATTGGCTGATCTGCATCTTTTACAATGAAATTATCTGAAATAGTTATATTTTTTGACTGATTCCATTCATTGATATTATCAGCAATAATTTCTGCTTCTGAGCTACTATCAGTTTTTATTTTCGTATCGTCCGAATCGCTACTATGATTTCGATAAAAAACGATATCATTGAGTCTCTCTTCTGGATATATTATATTTTTTTTTAATAAAGTACCAGAATTAATCTCAATCGTAAAGTTTTCAGGCAAGCCTACGTTTTTGATAAAATAAGAATTTGTGTGAAGATCCAATCTCCATTTTGCATCAGCTAATAATTTTACTAAATTAGATATCTTTGGACTTAATTCATTTAATTCTTCTGCATATGTTGCATCATTTCTAAGTTTTCTCATTTCAATCTCTGTAGCTGTAATACTATTTTTTAAATAATATAATAATTCTCGAACAGCATATTTATTACAAATAAAATTCACATTGTGGTATTTCATTGATCTATGAGTAAATGGTTGCTTTTCATTTAGCACAGGATTATGATCTTGTGATTTATTGTCGCTATGACAAAAGTCAGCGTAGCTTAAAAAAAGCAAAGAAAATATATTTTCCATTGTCTCCAATCTCAAAGAAAATGGCAATAAAGTACACAAATAAGATTCCATGTCGAGTAAATATTTTGTGATATTCTGATATTTTGCGTCATACGTTTTACAAAGTAAAATTGCTCTTAATGCATTTACCATACTACAATAAGCTTGAAAAATATTTTCAGATTCTGCAGTATCTTGTAATAGTTCTTTAATTTGATCATGATCTATTTCATGTATATTTGTAGCTTCTTTCAATAATGAAAGTACTGTACAATTTTCCAGAAGATACAACATACGTTTTAATGGTATTGCATTTACAATACATACTGATTCTATACCATCTTGACTTTCTTTTATAGCTTCTGGATCTTTTAGATTCATAATCCAATTTATTATTTCGATATAGGTCTTTAATGTAGTATTTAATTTGTGGAAAGTATGATCAGTAAAAATACTAAGATTACAATTTTCTAATAAAAATTTCAGGACTTCATATACAATGGCACTGTCTGTCCAATTTTGCAAATCGTCAGTATTTTCTTCCGAACAGTGATGTAAAAATTTTAATAACAATATTATCCAAAAGTGTTTTAGAGGAGGATATGACAATATCATAGAAACTTCATTATAATTGCCAGTTATTAAGAAAGTATAACAGATATTCTGAAAAAAAAAAAACAAAAAAACAAAAAAATTATTTTGACACTAGCAAACAATGTTGTTTAATTAATTTTTAACAATATTATAATTCCAACTTACTAATATATCTGTTAACCAATGTGATTTCTGTGTTATTATTCTTCTAAGTATTTCCATTTCATTTAACATCATAATATTATCATTATTTGTATATTTAAATATAGCATTGCATATTTTTATGGCATCTTCTATAGTATTACCAGATTTTGAATGCCCATATAACTCATTCATACATAAGTTCCATTCATCAATAAATGTCATATCCTTTCTAGAGTATAATGCCAATTCTACATCTTTAATACTATCTGTTTTCAACAGTATAGGACATAACCATTTAAAAAATTCAGTCTTTTTAGATTCAGTCAAAATCATCTTCGATAGAATACACAAGAATGTTCCTAAATATTCGTTATTAAGCATTACTTTATTTTGAATTAAAGATGTATCATAATCCTTATTTATAAGAGAGCTTTCATTAGATATCATAAATTCCATAATTTCTTTTAATGTAGTTAAATAGAAATCTAATAATCCATTAGGAAAAATAGAAATACTAAATGAATATAAACAGCACATATTAATAATATGACATGCTATTATAGGATTTTCTATTAAATATGTTTTTAAAAATGACAAAGTCGGCTGAGAAAAATCATTAACAATTTGAGAAGAAACAGCTCTCGTATTTACATCGGAACAATATAATAACAGCTCCTGCGAAAAATATAGATGTAAATAATATATAATAGATAGTTTTAAATAGATAATTATTATATAGTAGACGGACCTCTATTACAGTTTGAGGTATATCGTTCATCAAATCCACAGCAATTTGAAAATCTATGCTATTAAAGTCTATTGAAATATTTTTATTGTGACAAAATTTATCTGGGAAAAGTTTGCATAATAATAAATATTCGATCCATCGAAAGTTATTTTCCTTTTTCATACCACTAAAATAATATCAAGGATTAATATCTCATATTATTTATTTCTATCTTTATACTTACATGTCAATTTTAACTATAGATTTGAAATCTATATTATGAATCATATCTGTACTTTGTTCAGAACAAATATTATGATGATAAGTTCGAAATATTTCATATGCTGTATACCATAATTTGGATGATATACACTTTTGTATTTCTAAAACTTGCATTTCTTTTGACATTTTTCTGAAGATAAATTTTACACTTTTCTTTGTATAATCACTTTTCTTTTCAATACATCAAAAATTATAGGTTATGAAATAACACATCAGTCTCGACGATCCTCATCAAAGCTGCTCATCACTACTAACTGATTTCAGCGACACATATGGACAAAATATGAACTAAAAACAAAGGAAACATTTATTTATTGTATCGGTATATAAACTTCTATAGGTAACAGACCTTTTACGCGTAACCTAATAATTGAATTAGTGTATAATACAAATTTTTACATCTAGTAAAAATAACAGTGCATTTGATAAAAGCAAAAAAAGAAATAAATCATATGCTAGATTATATTTCTCTGAAAATAGATTAATTGAGAAGTTTTAATTGTACGAACTTCATATCTTTTGTTTTTAGTTAATTACTCGGACAAATGTTCTATTCAATGTTCTATTCAGTATTCTACTTATTATGACAAATAGAATTTTTCAGTGCGTTTCTCTAAGAAATTTTTTTTTAAATTCTATTATATTTGATCTATTTATCTACTGAAGTATGATTAATATAAAACGTAAGTATTTTAATATTTCAATTGACTACTTTAATTGAGACGTAAAATGTTTAACCGGATTTACTATTGTTTAAATATTATGTTATTTAATTAATTTTCATATCGTTTAAATACATCTAAAATTATCAAAAGTACACTATTTAAATAATAATTTAATTCTATCTTATATTTAACCCTATGTTTCGCACTAAATAAATGCGCTATTGTTTAAATATTAAATTATTATACTCCGCTAGCGTTTGAAATTATTTAAATAATTGTAAAATATTCGAAAGTATAATTTATTTAAGCTTACCCGTTTGAAGATAGAACACCTCGATGTGTATTCCTCGGAGTACAAAGATAAACTAATTCGGTAATCGTCAAAGTCAGTCTAGAAGTTCGTTTTTGTTGATATTATATAAAGGCAATGCCTTTCTCTAATTTATGTTATTGTTATTATCGAACAAAATATATATTCCAATAAAGCTGTTTATAGATATAATCGTTCTCGATAGATGGCACTGTTATTTATCTTATTGCCAATGACGTCATTTTTGTATCGATCGTCGATAAAATGTCAGCATTCTATAACCAAAATTAGTTAAAAAACACACGTGTTGTTTTAATAGTAATGTACAATTCAATACTTCAAAATTGTAACAAAATATTATATATTTCATTTTTTAAAACTTACCTATAATACTTCCTGCTATTTTTAACGTGTAAGTTATTTAAAATACAGAGTAATTTAAAAATATATTAGCATGAATTTTAATCTAACCTTACATTACTTACGTACTTATATTTTATTAGTTATTCTAAACCATGGCAACTAGAAATATGAATTCGTTAAAGAATAAAGATATTTATAAACAAAAAAGACGGAAGAAAAGAGCAAGAATAATAATAAGAAATTTGCCATTTCAAGTAAGTTATGTTGTACGTATAAAATGTGATGATATTGTTTTCTAACGTTTTGTCTTTTATCTTTTTAGATCACACAGGATAGTTTAAAAGATTATTTTGCTAAATATGGAAAAATTGAAGAAGTAAAAATATTAATTAAAGCTGATGGAAAACCTGTTGGTTGTGGATTTATTCAATTCGAGCAAGTACAAAGTGCAGCAAAAGCAATACATTATGCAAACTTGAAGCCACTTCAAGGTAGATCTATCGTAGTTGATTGGGCAATACCTAAACATAAATTTAATAAAAATAGAGCAGAAGATATAAAAGATGAAAATAATGTTGATGTTACCATTAAGAAAGAACCAAATGAATATGATGATGATGATGATAAATCAATAGTACAACCTATCGAAAAAATAAACCTATCAAATAATTCGAATGATAATATGGATGTGTAAGTAACTGTTAATTCTTATAAATGAATGCAGATAAGTTATTTATGGAAAATGTATTACAAATTATTAATTCAAATTTATAGCTCAGATAAGGAAGACGAAGAGGATATGGAAGATTTATCAAAGGAGGGATACCAAGATATAAAAAAAGAAGAATTCTTGGAAGACGAAATGAATGACGAAGATGAAAACATGAAAAAGAATTCAAAATGTATTTCCAATGATGTTCACGAAGGAAAAACTGTATTTTTGAAAAACGTACCATTTTCTGTGAAAAATGAAGAACTTAAAAAATATATGGAACAATTCGGTCCAGTTTATTACGCTCTTATTTGCGTAGACTCTTTAACGGAGCATTCTAAAGGAACAGCTTTTGTTAAATTCAAGGTAATGGATTTGTATGTATTATTATTATTAATGAATTATTAATAACATAATGCGTACAATTTTGAATTAATATTTTTTTTTATCAGAATATAGAAGATGCTGAAAAATGCTTATCAGCGGGAACAGAACTACGTTTACGTGATGCTATTCTCGAAGCACATAGAGCTCTTCATAAAAATGATATTACGAATAAGAATAATCTGAAACATCAAAAAGAGAAAGATTCGAGGAATTTATATCTTGTAAAAGAAGGAGGTACGTATATATATTTAAATGAAAAAAAATCTAAGAAACAGCCTAGTAATGTTATTATAAAAATCAATTAAAATATTTTCAGTGATAATGGCTGGAAGTCCAGCTGCAGTAGGTGTATCAGCTACAGATATGGCAAAACGATTACAACTTGAACGTTGGAAATCTCAAATACTGCGTAATTTAAACATGTTTGTTTCAAGGGTACGCCTAGTGGTTCAGAATTTGCCATCATCATTGGATGATGTTAAACTTAGATTAATTTTTAAAAAATATAGTGGTACTAAGGCAATTATTAGAGAGGTATATATGTCTATATTTAAATTTATATATTTTAGTAAATAAGAATCTACATAGAATATTTATATATACATATATATTTATAGGCAAGAATTATGCGTGATTTAAAAAATATAGATTCGAAGGGTGTAGGAAGGTCTAAAGAATATGGATTCGTAACATTCACCAAACACGAAGATGCTCTCAAAGCTTTACGAGCTATAAATAATAATCCAAATATTTTTAGTCCGCACAAGGTAAACTTCGATGAATTATCTTCATTAAAATAAAAGTCTTTTGTTATATTTAATAATGTAATTTTTATTAGAGGCCGATAGTTGCCTTTTCAATAGAAAATCGTATCATGGTGAATGCCAAACAAAGAAGAATTCAAAAGAGTCAAGCACGGAATCCACTTTACTCGGGAAATAAAGATCAGAAACAAAATAAAAATGTCAATAAAACGCACCCGATAGAAGAAACGAAAATCGAAGATAAGAATGAATTGGAAAATGACAAAAAATCTTTCTCAGGTGTTAAAAGTAAGCCTGGAGAAACGAAGATTAGATCAAAATTCAATTTGAAAAATCAAGGTATCCTGCACAGTAAAATAATAAAGAAAGAAAAAAAGGCAGCAAAACACGATAACAGTAGAAAAACGAAACTGGAAAAAGCAAAGAAAGAGTTGAAGGTAAAGATCCATCATAATCGTATTTTTTTTCTTTTTTGTTTGTATTTTTATTTTTTTGCAATGATATATTCATAGTATTCTTATCTTGTGTTTTTAGACTAAGCAAGTTACCAAAAAAGCTGATGCGGAAGAAGCAAACTTCAATAAACTCGTAAACAGTTATAAAAGTAAATTATTAGCGTTAGGTCCAACCAGATCAAAATGGTACGACACTTTATAAAAAAAAAAAGATGAAAAAAAATTTTAATTTTTTCAATCATATTTAAGTAAATAATTAAGACATTCATGTAATAACTTCTGTCCATTTTAATGTTTAACTTCTAATATTTATCACTGATAAACAATAAATTGATTAATCAAGATAATATGTACGAAAAAATGTAATATTTTAATATTAATTTCAAAAACAGTGATATTGAGATTACTCGATTTATCGAAGTTATTAATCATTGATCGAATGACAAAATATCAATAAAAAAATTTATATTAAAATTTGACTCAATCTTTTAAAATATCATAAATGACCTTGAATTTTTGTCCCCTTAATACCTTCCAATTTATAAATTTTACATTTTATTAATTCGGTGCATAAAACTGAACATTCTGTATACTAAAAATGTTTCGTAAAACAATCGACATAATCCCCTCCTTTCCTTGATCCTCCCACTTTGTCGGCTTGTATATTTTACCCGACAGACTCAAGAGAGTTATAATTCTATAGTGCTTAGTGCAAACTGTACTTGCTTCGTATTAGTGTTACGCCTTTCTGCTTTCCATTTCTTTATTTTCTTTTTTTTTTTTTTTAGATAATCTATTATCACATAATTTATTGTCTTTTCTTTTTTGCAATTTAAACTTTACCGTAAAAAAAAAAAAAAAAAAAAAAAAAGAAGAAAAGAAAGATAAACGATGTGTCGAGTGTGTTTATGAAAAATTAACAAGGAATATATTAATATTAATTAACTTTCTAAAAGATGATAACTTCGTCCAGGTGAGTTAAAAGCATAATTTATCTATTATAAAATATTTAAACAACTGGTGAAATTAATGTCATCATTTTCTACGTTTGATTACTAGATCATATAAAAGCAATTACTATTATTTATGGCTTTATAATTGATAGAAAATATATACTTACAAGTGTAATAGTTGTCTCTCTCTCTCTCTCTCTATATATATATATATATATATATATATATATATATATATATATCATTTGGAAATGATTTCACAATCAAAAAGTAGTTCACTTTCTCTTTAATTCTCAAGATTAAATTAACAAATTTCTATTTCATAGTTATAAATTTGTTTCATTAATTTTCGATTATCGAATCTCGATTCGATCGAACGTAATTTTTGTATTTCCTTTTATCGTTTTAAAGTTGTCAGTAAAGCGCGAAAATTCAAATATTTTTTTTCCTTCGAAAATCTTTCGAACGTATTAAACAAACTTAACACTTAATTTTTCATTGAATTTTTAGAATTTACTTTGCACCGAGACTTCCCTCCGTCTTTTTTTTAAGCTTTTCGAAGCGTAATAAAAACGACAAACACATTATTAATAGAACTTTAGAAACTATAGCAGCTGCAGTTGAAAAACACGAGTGGACGAGTTATCGTCCGTACGCGGAAATACCAGGACCAAAACCAATTCCCATTTTGGGAAATACATGGCGTTTTATTCCCTACATAGGTAAAATTGTTACGTTATCGATTATGTTATTTTTAATATAAAATTAATGTTGCAAAAAGTATTACGATAATTTTTCTAACCTTTAACCTTCTTCGAAAAAATTTTAACTTATACGTTGGATTACGTAGTAAATCACGTGACCATCGAATTTCACAGGTGATTTTAAGATACAATCGGTGGACAAAGTATCAAAAAGATTACACGAACGATACGGAGATATCGTTAAAATCGAAAATTTACTTGGCAGACCGGATATGGTTTTCGTTTACGATGCTAACGAGATCGAACGAATTTTCCGACAAGAAGATAAAATGCCTCATCGACCTTCCATGCCTTCTCTTAATTATTATAAACACGTTTTAAGAAAACAATTTTTCGAAGAAGATGCTGGTATTATCGCTGTGTAAGTAATTACATACGACAACTTTTTATCAATAATTTAAAATCGGCGCCAAATTTGAAACTTCTTCGAAGTAGACTTTGAAATTATTATTATTTATTCATGTTTCTCCGTTAATAATCGTCGATATTAATTATGAAGTCTCTTATAAAGATTTCAATTGGCGGGAATTTATCAAATTCAAACGACAGATCGTATTATTTCGTTTCAACGATACTCAACTTAAAGAAAACATAACCAACATGACACCATAAATTAGCATTTAGAAAGCATATCACTTTTACATATTCATTCATTGCGTATGGTATAATTTAAATTTGAATAGGATATCGACCTAACACGAAATATAATATATTCGAACATCTATGACTAGATCGATCTTTGTATATAACAATTTTATATAATCTTTATATATCCTCTTATATAACTATATCGTTTTACTCGATAGTTTAATAAAATACAATGTAATCGTAATATGCAATACGCAATGTGCAATATGCAAAATATTCAATTTAAATAAATGTTTCATAATTTATATAAATTTAATAATATCTGATATAAGTTCACATAGAATAGTTCGTAATGCAAATAAATAAGAAAACGACACGTCTCATTGGAAGACACGCACGTTTAAACTTAATTCAAGGTTTTATCGTTTGATTTCTGTTGTCAGTCACGGAGAGAGTTGGTATAATTTCCGTAGTAAAGTGCAACAAGTAATGTTGCAACCAAGAACAGCAAAAATGTACGTCGGTTCAATTGAGGAAGCCAGTCGGTCGTTCCTATTAAGGTTTAAGTATTACTCTCGACAGAAGCCTTTCCCTTTTCTAACAATCTCTTTTCCCTTTTCTCTTTTCTCTCTCTCTTTTTTTTTTTCGCTACTCTTTTTATCTAACTATTTTCTCAACATCATCAAAGATTTAACATTAAAGTTTACATTTCACATTATATTAATTTAATTAATTTTGATATTATTTTGTAGAATAGAAAGTATTAAGAATTTAAATGACGAAGTACCTGATGATTTTCTAAATGAGATACATAAGTGGTCGCTTGAGTGTAAGTAATGATTTTATTTTTATTTTTATTTTTTATCTAGTAAAAGAAGATTTTTAGAGTATAGAAACGAAAAAGAGAAATAATAATAGAAATGTTATTATTTATTATTATTATTATTATTATTATTATTATTATTATTATTATTATTATTGCTATTGTTATTGTTATTAGTTAAAAAAATATATATATATATATAAAAATATGTATAAGAAATATCTTTTATTATTATTATCGTATTTTATATTATTTGTATATAGTAATAATAATATTATTATTATTATTATTATTATTATAATAAAATATTATTAATAAAAATGATGAATACGTTTTTTTTTATACTACAATATTATTACACTTAAGAAATAATTCTTTTCTTTTTAATTAACAGCTATCGCACGAGTCGCATTAGACGTCCGTTTAGGTTGCTTAGAAAACAATGCTAATGTCGAAACACAGGAATTAATAAACGCTGTTACTATATTTTTCAAGAACGTTGGCGTTCTAGAATTGAAAATACCTTTTTGGAGAATCTTTAATACACCTACATGGAAAAAATATGTTAATGCACTCGATACCATTGTACGGTTCGTATTGAAAAGAATAAATAGAGAAAATAAATTATTAATTATATTCATTTACAAATATGATCAGATCTATGTATTTATGTTATAAATGATTTAGAATTACGTCAAAATATACGGATTCTGCATTGACTAATTGGAAAAATACATCAAATTTTACTAAAGAATTATCTTTATTGGAAAGAGTTTTGGCTTTAGAAGGAAATTCGAAATTGGCTACCATTTTAGCACTTGATTTATTTCTGGTTGGCATTGACACTGTAAGTATGTATAGTAATATTCGCAGTTAAAAGGCATCATTTGTTTTTTTTTTTAATAATTTTAAGATCATTTTTATTATACAGACTTCGAACGCCGTTGGATCGGTGTTGTATCAATTGGCGATACATCGAGATAAACAAGAAATTGCTTACAAAGAAATATCTAATGTACTTCCCCCGAGAGATAAACCAATAGAGGCAATGCATTTGGAAAATTTAAAATATTTGAAAGCTTGTATAAAAGAAACCTTAAGGTACGTTTGTGTTTTATATATCATTTCATTTGGAGATAAATTTTCTATTTGATTTATTTTTAATCAGAATGTATCCTGTTGTTATTGGAAATGGACGATGTATGACTAAAGATACAGTGATCAGTGGTTATCATGTACCTAAAGGAGTAAGTCAATATTGCTTTTTTTATGATTATTGTATTGTTACATTAATTTTTTACTATTAATATATATATATATATATATATATATTTTTACTGTAAATGTAGGTGCAAGTTATTTTTCAACATTACGTTATAAGTAATCTAGACAAATATTTTCCACGAAGCAATGAATTTTATCCTGAGAGATGGTTACAAGATGATGGTGTACGACATGCGTTTGCATCGCTTCCTTTTGGCTATGGTAAACGTATGTGTCTAGGACGACGATTCGCCGAATTGGAAATGATTATAGTAATCAGTAAGGTAAGTCGTAAAAATAAAGTATTATTTTTTTTTCTTATTTCGTAAATAAAAATATCTACTAAAAATGTCTGTTCAAAATTATTATAAATTCGGAAGAGACTAACTTTTTTTTTTCTTTTTTTTTTATCTGAGAAAAATAATATTTTTATATATTTGTTTCTTGTGTTTTATTTAAAAATTAAAGATTAAAGTATAAAAGAAAATTGATTTTCTTTTTTCTGATCTCCAAAAAAGATTTGTAAAATTACTAACAAGTTTTAGTCTTGAATATTATGCGTTTTTTTTTTTTTTTTTT
>NC_057708.1:1167058-1206881 GCF_014466175.1 Vespula pensylvanica | reverse complement strand
TTTTTTTTTTTCTTCTTAATGAAAAAGACACGATGTAGTATTTCTACGTTGCTTTGTAGTAACCGAAAGAGAAACTTACTATACGAATAAGGATAATTTTATTAAGATACGCTTCGTGGTCACGAGATATTCGTAGTAGTTAACTTTCTGACGGTTACGCTGAATGAGCTCGGACAATAAATGATTCCTGACTGTTTCATTCTTTCCTCTTTTGGTAGAACATTTTATAACTATAATTAAAACGTTCCAATTGTAATGCGTATAAAACGTTCCGTTTGTATTTCCCTTCCAATTATAATATTTTACCAAAGTAAATTAACATGACTTACATATCAGTATGTTGATAATTAAAGAGAATAATATTTATAATAACAATGTAAATATATATACAATTTCTTCATTTTAGATCCTGCAGTATTACAAAATAGAATATCATCATAAAAAATTAGATTATTATATCGACCCGATGTACACACCTAAAGGACCACTGAAATTAAAATTTATTAACAGATAAATCTCTTTATTTATAAGTCTATAGTTTATACTTGATGATGTAATGAAAATTAAAATGAATAATTTAGTTTTCAAAAGATGCACCTAGCGATAGGCAACACTCGATGCACGGATGTACGAAAAAGTTTGGAAAAATTATTGAGCAACATATAACAGACTTTCAACTCTATCTATCGGTCGAACGTACGAACTAATTATTGATATGATTAAATGTTAATTACTGTCTTATTTTTATTCAGGATGATAAAGTAAAAAATATTTGCCCTAAATAAAATTCCATACAATGGTTATGCAATTTTGTGTTTGTCACACTGGTATTTTTATTTATATATACATACATTATAATAAATACATTAAAAACAAATACTTTTCATATACGAACTGTCCCAGATAATTTGATACTTATAACAATTAATCACAGAAATCTATAAATCATAACAACACTTGTTTACCAAGCACAATCAATATTAAATTGACAGACATGTGCGTATAACTGAAGTAGACATATTACTTATTAAATAAATATTTCTATTATAGAGAACAGGTACCTTTTATTTATAATATTTATAATAAAAGATACGCATGTAATTATAAAACTTTGTTCATAATATTTTTAATGTTTTAATTTAAAAAGTATAAAGTATCATGGAACATGAAAAAATGCATTAATTTAAAATCTTTTATATAAAGAATTGATATGACGAAGACATCATCTATTTTATCGAGACTTATCTTCCCATCTATTGATTACACAAATATCATTTCATTCTGATATAAATTAACAAACCACTTTCCCTTTGTGATTGTTATTAATTTTATAATGTTCAATATCTATCTGTCCTTTTTTAATCACTTTTCTCAGATTTAACTTCCTCTTTTGAAATTTCCTTTCTGCGATCAGATTTATTTGTAAATACTCCAGGAAGATGATCCTTTACCTGTTCTCTTAATTTTTGCGGAATAACCATAACAGTTGTTGTGACATTTCCTAGGAATAATATCAAGAACATAGCACTAAGAACTGACACGTGCCAAGTAGCTTCTGGATGAGATATTAACATGAATAATGTATATGCGTTATAAAGCTGGAAAAAATATCCAACAAACAGAAATGGTAGGAGAAATGATAATCCTCGCCACATCCAAGAATGAAAACCTTCAATAGTAATATCCATATTATGTCTTTCACCTAATGCTTTTAAACGATAGAGAACACCATGCTGATAACGAAATTGTAGATATTGTACTATACCTAAAAATGTTAATATTGATAATACTTAGAAACACACAAGTCTGTTGGTAAAAAGATATCAAAAGTGTCATTACAAAGAATAGATAACTTACTAATATATACATTGAACCAGATAAATTGACCTCGAAATGCATACCAAGCACCTGTATTTGGCCACACTAATAAAACTGCAGATACTACAGTGGAGAGAAAGTGGTGAAACCGCCACCAACCTTTAATTCTTGATCCATTTACTTTAAGAATACTTTCTCTTATTGTTAATGTACAATAATACCAGACTAGAAGAAACATTAAACTCAGTTCCAATGTTCTAAAATAAAATTTTATAATATTAAAATATCATATACTTACAAAAAAAATAAATAATGGAAAAAGAACTAACTGATCCAATATATCTTACCTAACATTAGTAAACAGATTTAAAACAGATAGTACAAAACCAATCACAGATAATATTAATTTAAATTTTTCGTATTCATCTTTGTATTTAAATCTGAAAAAAAAAGTAGATCACAATCGCGTAACACAATGTCCAAATATTAATATAAAATATTCTATTTTCTTATTACATACGAATAATTAAAGATCATTGACTTGTTAATCAGGGAATTATATCCTTATATCTCCAGATCTTTATTTTTTTATGATTCATTAATTTGTCAAAAACTTCTCCTTTATTTACACCATTTTATTTTGAATGAAAGTAAATTTCATGAATTCGTATTCATAAAAAAATCAATAAAAAAAAAATCTCCCTGATTAATAGGTTAATATCATTAAAATTAGAAAGCTTACTTATCATTTTTATTCAGTATAGAAACATTAACACTGCCTAGTATAATTTGAAGATATACACCATTTGGTTTTGGTAAAGTTTGTTCCATTTCATGTAATTGCTGCTCTCTTCTTATCATATCTTTATCTAACGTCATTCTCGTATCGTTGTCCTGCAGTCTAAACAATTCATTTTTATATAACAGATACGATATATAAAGACTTGATTGCTATCACTCACTTACTGTTTCAGAGATTTTGAAATAATACCCATTCTGTATCTTTGATGAGAAATTCCTTTGACACATTTTGCTTGTAATTCTCTAACTTCTTCTAATTTAGCAAGATATTCCCTATTCAATGCCTATAATATAAATTGTATTACCGCTTAAACAGTAGATTTCAATTTTTAACGATTCGTATCATCCTAATGTTACAATGTAAAAACTAAATACTAGTTGTATAACTATTTGATCATTGTTCATCATTATAAAAAAATAATTGCTTTGTTATTAAAATAAAAAGGAAAAATAATAAAGAAAATAAGGATACTAAGAAAAACGCTGGAAAGATGGATAGGTTCAAAGTTCACACGTTGATTTCAACGTTACTGATGAGTATTTTCTTTTCTTTTACTGTCTTAATTCGATCTTTCATATGGTTCAGCAAAAAAATAAACAACTTAACCTCTCTCAATAAAGAATAATACTGTTCGACGAAGAAGAATGAAAACGAAGGAAACGTTTGATACGCACGCACACACGCATATATATATATATATATATTCTTACGAAAATTTTAATTACAATTCTTTTACCTCTAACTCCTTGTAATCTCGTGCTAAATCATTCCAATCTTTTAAACAAGATTCAACGTCGGTGTCCATTTTCTTGAAATAACTTTGACAATTTATTTCGTATATACTACGAGAATATTAAATAAAATTGTATGAAAAACTTAAAATGATTATCGTAGAAATCGTTTCCTCGTGTACGATCGTTTCAACGCACAACTACTGATTACTGAATACTTTGGTGTCACTATCGTTCTACGATATCGAGTACATCATGCGTGTTCCCGATCAATGATAATAAATAATAAACTCTCGTTGAATCAAAATAGGAGAAAAAAAATAATTCCAAAACAATATATCCGATCTCGATTATTCTATTATTATCGTCATATACTTCTTTCCTTAATTTATCACTTCTTTCGTAATTAAAAAATAAGTAAAAACTCCTCGTGATACGTAAAAATTCTTAAGGCACCCGACGCACCTTCTTACAACATTGCTCGCATGTCAATTTTGTGATTATCCAGCAGATGGCGTCACTTTCCTTCTAACTAAGAAAAATACAAATTTCATTAGGAAAAGATTTCAAGCGCCATCTTCCGATACGAAAGAAATTTAAAGTGTATTTTTTGAAGAGATATATGGGTTTGTTCGAATCTCTTGTCGTAACGAGTGTCGCAATGTTGGATGAATAATTATGATTTATTGAAATCAACCTCGTACATTCTTTTTTCTTTCTTTTTTTTCTTTCATTTTTTTCATCAATTATTGTCTCTATTTGCTAACATAATAATATGAGATAATTTCAATAATTAATATAGTCCATACAAGGTTATATGATACAAGAAGTGTTCTATACACATATGTGTGTATGATTACGTATATATATATATATATATATATATATATATATATATATATATATTATACGGAGCCAATTTAAAAAGTGTAGATTTTTCAACGGTCCTTGACCAAGCACGTTCCACCACGATTTGGAATGGAAAAAAGATGATTTGCATTAGGCGACTACTACTCTTCTTCTTTATATTCGTTTCAACGTAATAAAAGAAAAAGAAGAAAGAAACATTTGAATTTCAAATGGTAAATATTTTGTTTTTACAATTTTCATGGATCATAATATCTATATATGTGTACGTATATATATATATATATATATACACATGTATATATATATATGTACATATATGTATATATATATATATACACATATCAAAATATATATCTATATAATATTTTTTAATAATATACATCACAATGTATATTAATAACGTAATTAAAAAAAAATAAACGTTTCTTTTATTTTTATGCACTGTCGTCTATTTATCGCTAAATAGATAAAATTATCTGACACAACACATATATTTTGTTTTATTTAATTAGATTATTACAAGAGAAGAAAAAAACAAAACAAAAAAAAAAAAAACCAAAAAAGAAAGTAGAGTATTTATTGGTAACGTTGAATCACAGAGTTCAATGTTATTTCATTGGTAGTCGATTTTTAATCTCACCAAAATATCGTTCGAGTATCGCATTAATACGAGAAATAGATATTCCAGATCGATTGGTACGTCTATTGCATTATTTATAGAAGATATTATCGTGTTCAAAGTATTTGAATTCTATCAGACTTTAAAAGTAGATTTCTTCACTCTTCTTATTTATAGTATCATCATCTTCATCATCATCGTCATCATCACACACACACATACACATATATATATAGACATTATTTACCGCGAGTTTCAAATTTCCTCAAAAAGAAAAACAGAAAGTAGAATACGAAGAGAAGACGGAGGACAAATTTGTGTGAAAAATCAAACAAAAACTCATCGAATAAATCATAGAATATTTATCCTTAGAATATAACGAAAGTTTCTATACTTAAAACTTAACATAAACGATCCCCACTCTCGGAGTTTGAAGAGACTCGCAAGAAGATTTAAAAATGTTCGAAACTGTTAAACTCCAAGCAGTCTCGGTCGTCGGGTTCTCGAGTTAGCGACAAACCGAGCATGAGAAAGTATCCTACGCATATACATGTATATACACCCACACACATACACACACACACAAACACATACACACACACACACACACACACACATCGAGAACTTAGTAAAACGTGTTTGAAAGAACGGACATAGTTAGTGAACATTTATCGATAGATTAGTGATAGCTCGTTAAACGATATTTAATCGGACAAAACTGTGAAAGAAGTATAGTAATAAATTGGCGGGAGAAATATAAAAGATTTTTCAACATAGATTAGATACTAACGATATTTCTTCTCGCGATAACGAAAAACAGCGTATAGAGAGAGAAAGAGAGAGAGTAGGTATCTGTTCGAAAAAGTTACGACGTTTATATTTAAATACGAACGAGAGAGAGAGAAAGAAAGAAAGAAAGAAAGAAAGAAAGAAAGAAAGAGAAAGAGAGAAAGAGAAAGAGAGAAAGAGAAGAAAAAAAAAAAGAAACAAATGTGCAGGACGTTCAACGACGCGTGAACGATAAGAAAGGAGACGGGTGGAGTCGTTCGATCGACGATAACGATGTCGACGTCGTCGTCGTCGTCGTCGTCGTCGTTCTTCTTCTTCTTCTTCTTCTTCTTCTTCTTCTTCTTCTTTTCGTCGTCATCATCGTCGACATTAAATGTTCGAGGTGAAGCGTCCTGTTAGCCAAAGAGAAAATATAAAATTGCGGTCTGAACGGGTGTTATAAACTTGTAGAAGAAAAGTTGAGAAAGAGAGTTTGTCGATCGAATAAGAAGAAGAAGAAGAATTCTTCGTTGTTCTTCCGTCTATGAATAAGAGGAAGAAGAAGAAGAAGAAGAAGAAGAAGAAGAAGAAGAAGAAGAAGAAGATAGTGGAAGGGGGTTGAGGATAAAGTAAACGGGCTTCTAGATAACGGCATAGTTCAACAACGGTATTCGATCTCGAGGCGCGAACCAAAGAAGAGAAGTTCTGATTGGTTGTCGGCTTGACGCCGCTTTCCGGTCCGATTTCCGGTCTCGACATTCAGCCGCGAGCTTCTAACGCGCGCGGTTACGCACTGTGTTCCGATTTCGTTTAATATAATTGAAGTTTATACGAAAGAAAAAAAAGAAGAAAAAAAAAAAAGAAAAAGGAGAGGAAAGGACGACAGAAAAAAAGAAATTTACACGCGCGCACGTAGATACGTACAACAACAACAATTATTATTGTCTCTGTAATTTAAATTAATTGAATTAATTGATTGAATTGATCGAATTGAAATTAATTGGATACGTTCGATCGTGTGTATGTAATCGTATTGAAACTAAATTAAAAGAAGAAGAAGAAGAGAAGGAGGAGAAAGAAAAAGAAGATTGAAATAGGAGAGTCAGAAAACGTGATCGTCGTTAAAAACATGATCGTTTGAATTTGATCGTCGTTTCTAATTTCGCACGACGAAGTTACACAAGTCTTCGAAAGTATTCACGAGTTTATCTGAGACAAAAATTATTCTAATCGTTCATTAACTATCGTATTGTAACTCTCTTTCTCTCTCTCTCTCTCTCTCTCTATATATATATATATATATATATATACACACGCATCTTTATCTTTTCTTCTTTCTTCTTTTCTTTTGTAGAAAGAACATATTTATTGTCGAGAATGCGTACCTTATGGTCGAGTTTGAAAAGATCTCGTCCATCTTTGTTTAATACGGTTTCAATATCAAGAAAAAAAGTTCTCGTTAATTGTAACGTTCATGAGAGATACGAGGAGAATAAAAAAAAGTTGAATATATCTTCTTCTGGAGAATCTCACGACAGAAAATACGTAACTTCGGCTACTACAACGACGAACGTTACTTTACGGGAACCACCGAGACCAAAAGGATTTCCGGTATTTGGAACCATCTTTGAATTTGTAACTACCGGTGGCGCTAAGACGCTTCATGAATACGTCGATCGTAGACACAAAGAATTAGGACCAATTTATAGAGAACGTATCGGTCCGATAATGGCAGTTTTTATTAATTCACCTCAGGAATATCGAAGGATTTTCAGACTCGAAGGACCAACTCCTAAACATTTTCTTCCTGAGCCATGGGTTCTCTATAATGAGCTACGATCTTTACAACGAGGATTGCTTTTCATGTATGTGAATTTTTTTCATAGTAAAACATAATAATTTCATTAAATAAATATATATAATAATTATATTAATTTATAACAATATAAAAATCTCGGATATATATATATATATACTTTTTCATAATAGAAATTAATATGATTTCATATTATAATAATATTGATAAATTATACTATGTATATTATATAAATAATATAATAATATTAATACGTTCATATAACTTCATAGAATTCACATAGAATATAATTAAATGATCTAGTAATTAGATTGATAATATTGTTTTGTAGGAACGGAGAAGAATGGTTACAATTTCGACGAATATTAAACAAGGTGATGCTGTTGTCAGATCCAACCGACATGTTCGTTGGTCCATGTCAAAAAGCTGCTGAGGGACTAGTAGAAAAATGGATGAGTCAACTCAGCAATGATGATATTTTATCCCAATTGGAAACTCAACTTTATCAATGGTCGATCGAAGGTGAATATATTTATAATTATATTATAACGATTATATTACTCTTCGAGATATTTAATTGGGTACTTTATAAAAAAAGATATATATATATATATATATAATAGCGATGTTGGCGACTTTAATGGGATCTACGTGGCATCGTCATAAAGCAAAAATATCACGAGATTCAGAGAATTTGGCTAGAACATTGCATAAGATATTCGAATATACCGCTGAATTATCAATGTTACCGGCAAAATTAGCGAAAACCTTGAGATTACCTTCTTGGAATAGATTCGTTGAGTCTGCTGATTCGGCGTTAAGTATCGTTCGAACGTTGGTACCGGAAATGGTTCGCCTTGGAGGTGATGGTCTACTGCAGACGATGATGGATGAAGGAATTCGGGACGATGATCTTGTTAGGATAGTAACTGATTTTATTATAGCTGCTGGCGATACGGTATTTTTCTTCGTTATTACAAATAATCAATGATCTAAAAATTTGATTGGTTTTATATTGTTTAAAATACATGTTAACGTGTTTAATCAATTTCATTTTGGTTTTATTTTAAGACGGCTTTCTCGACTCAGTGGATGTTATTTTTACTCGGTAATGATCCAGAATTGCAAGAGAAATTGTTTGAATCTATTAAAAATCTTTCGTCGAAGGAAATCTTGCGTGATTCATTGATAAAAGGAGTCATTAAAGAAACACTTAGGCTCTATCCAATAGCTCCGTTTATCACGAGATATTTACCAGAGGATAACGTCATCGGTGGATATTTCGTGCCTAAAGGGGTACATGAAAGTTTCTTTTCTTATTTGTTTTATTTTATAATGTTTGTGTTACGTTTATAATAATTAATGATGCGTACTTTATGTAGGAATTACTTTTATTGTCATTGTATTCGAGTAGCAGAGATCCTACGAATTTTCCACGACCGAACGAATTTTATCCAGAACGATGGATCCGAACGGAAAATGGTAATTATCAGGATGTAATTCATCCTCATGCTAATATACCATTCGCTTTAGGCGCAAGAAGTTGTGTCGGTCGAAAACTCGCAGAAATTCAAATATCTCTTGTTTTAGCTGAGGTAATATTGAGAAATAATTTGAGAAAATATTAGATCAAAAATTTTCTTACTTTATTAAATATTAATAATGGGTATTATCTATTTTCAGCTTGTTCGTACTTTTAAGATAAAATGCATGAATAAAGATGAAGTGAAATTGATATTGCACTTGATCTCTGTACCGTCTAAACCGATAAAGCTTAAATTAATACAGAGAAATTTTACGGAAAGATAGCAGAAAAGCTCAAAATAATATCAGCGAATCATATATGAAGATTTATACATTTCTGGTAACTTTTTACATTTTAGTATATTTAATTACATTGTTTTATTAACCAGACGGTTAAAAGAGACAAAATAATTTTTTACAACCTCGTATTATTTGTATATACAATTCAGAAATTAAATTATTATTTAAGTAATAAGAATGCTGCAAGTTATAAAAATGTGTGCGATTTAGTAAATTTAGTAAATGTATTATATGTTAAATTCTTAAATATACCAAGGAATGTAAAAAAATTGGATTTCTCTTATAATTTCTTTTTTACTCTCACAATTTTTCTGTAACTTACAGCCTTCTTTCTCTTATTGTAAGAATTTAAATTGATAACTAATTTCCTCCTTCTCCATTCTGTTGTGTACACAATTGTATCATACATGATGAGGCATTTAACATTATGACCTCGGTTATCTTTTTTCTGCGCACGATTATTAAATAATGTGCATGGTAAGTTTATTCAAGTTTAAAATTATTATATTATATATTATATTATACAGAACAATAATTATATATATATATATATGTATAATATTTATATTATAATATATAATATATATATATATATACGATTAATATATCTATATCATATCACAATTATGCTTAATTATTATTAATTAAATCAGCGTTGGCACAAACCACTATTAATAATTTCCTTTATTTCATCTAAAAATTCAGGAAAGCTACTATTATTAGAAAATTCACGAAATGCTTGGATTCTTTCAGTCTTTGACATTTTTGCCGAGAGAAAACTCTTAACGCAGCAAGTTTTAAGTTCGTAACAAGAATTATTTCTTGCCCAATTCCATGCTCGACTGAAATTTTCATAGCTAAGCATAGCTATTGAACTTTCTGTTAAAATATCTGAAATATCAGACATAAGAAATTTATCTGCTAATAAGGCAGCATCTAAAAGTGATTCAATAGTCCTGTTTTCAAAAGCAGCACCATTAGCAGCCAAAAGTAGTATGTTTAGTCCTTCCTTCGATGTATTTCTTAATTTAACACGCCTCTTTCCAGATTCAGAAAAATTTCCTTCAAGCATTGCACAAAAAACATCTGATTTTTGACATAAAGTTTGTCTACATGCATCGACCGTTGTACCATCATCTAATTCAAACGTAACTACTGATGGCTTTGGAAGACTTTCATAAAGTTTTGGATAATCAGTTGTAACAGTGTCTGGTATTAGACCCTTATCGATAACCTCAGGGCGAATTTGCAATGTATTTGCCAATTGGCAAATCGACCAGACAGCATTTTCAATCAGTGCATGTTCTCTATCGTTTAATATATTTAATATTAATTGTAAACCGCCATGATTATTTAATAACGATTTCAAAATAAATTTAGACTTGATTATAAAAGGTATAGATACAGCGACCATTGATTTATGAGATTCTTCACCACGTAATAATATTGATGTAAGATCTCCAATAGCACCGCCAGTTTCGGCTAAAGCACATAGATGTCGAGTATAATATTCTGAGCCATATAAAGTTTGCGCTTCGAAGACAAAACCTTGCTTCAATAACGGAACTAAATAGGCGCTATTCCTAAAATAATCATTTATCTATTATTACCTTGTTTATCGATTAATATTAAACGTCAATTACATAGTAATACTAGATGTGAATTATACGAATAATACAGTTTTTATTTACCTTACTATTCTGGTAAGTATTCTAGAAGCCCTAGGATTTTTTGCATACCGAATATATTCTGATAATGGTTCAATTGTTATTGGATCAGCTAATCTCTCTATAGGTTCAGTAAAGTGACTCAATCTGCTTAATAATGCTAAGGTCCATGCACTTGTATATTCAGAGGAAGTAATCTTATGAAATGTTCCTGAATCACGAGATTCATCCTCTTCGATTGATAATGACTTACAGCTTTTCAAAGATTCTACTTCTTCTTGAGGTTCTATATATGAGAATGTTTTATGTTATGATTCTTATTTTTACTTTAATCGTTATAATATACTTTCAAAGAAAACTCATAATTAATATACCTTCTTCATATTCTCCCCATTCTGTGTCACTACAAACAGGACTATAGTTATCTTCTGCATTTTCATCTGTTTCTGCAGAATCATAAAATGGTAATGGTGGTGTACTCGGAGGAGAAGAGAATACACTCGTAGAACTACATGGACTCCAATCATCTCTAGGATAATCTACACTGAATCTGAAAGTTATATATTTATTTTTTTTTTTTTTTTTTTTTTTTTTTGTAAATATTTCAAAGAATAATCACACGGACATAGTAATCAATAAAAAAATAAATTTGTAAAAATAAATGATAACACTAACCGTCCTATCATTGATTTATAATACTTTGAATCCGTTTTTTTATCTAAGGGTGAATCATTCTTTCGTTTTTTAGATATCTCTTGCTCTTTTCTGTTTTCCAATACATTTTCCACCATTTTTTTTAATTTCATAATTAGCACATCTAGTAATCCATTTTTAATCATTATTGAAATACTTGGATCGTCATATATAAATTGTGCGAGAGCATGTAATAACATAGGATGATATTTTTCAATATCATTTTTTCTCAAAAGTGTAAGCATGAGTTCTAAACCAGCATTATCTCTGATTTTTGCACGATTGACTGCTTCTCGACAAAACAAACACAGACTCAGTAGTATTTCTTTGGACAATTTTGAATGTTTACTGATTAAAGATATTAAAATTTCTATTGCTCCAGAACATCCCAGAATAGGACGACATTCTGCTATTTGGCTAAGATTACAAAGACATTTAATTGCCATTTTATTATTTGTACTACAGTTGTCAACAATGCACTTGTATCCCTCCAAATCTTTCTCTCCTTGCATTTGTTCTCCACAGCGAGGATCGAGACTGATAAGAAAAGCACACATGGCTTTTAAACATACTTCTACTAATTCTGAATATTTTGTATTTACAATAGCTTTTTCATTAGCTATGACTAATAAACCTGTAATATTCTTTATGATCCCTGTTTCCAACATGTCTTCTCTACAACCTTCGTGCATGCTCCAAATATTTCTATAAAAAATGATATATATATAAGATCTTGATAAAATACAATAATAATATTACGATGAAAACTATTATGATAATTTACCTTATTGCTCTGACTACCATTAGGTACGTTTGCATATTTGCCTTTGATTGTAATAATTTAGCAAGTGCATGTACGGATCCAGCTTCGTACAAAGATCTAGCATGCCAGCCGCATTCGCATAAATTACCAATCAATCTACAAGCACGACAATGAAGAGAATTGTCCAATTTAAAATTTTGTATTATGTAAAGTACATAGTATCCTATTTTAGTCCCTTTAACCTGTTATAATAGAAAAAGCAAATAAATAAAAATAAAATATTGTTAAGTGAAAATTTACCACTATTTAACATGGATTGAAATTACCTCCTCCCTTGTATCGGAAATCATGCATGCATTTGCTAATATACTTAGTGTCATATTTAAAATTTTTAAATCCTGAGAGCGTAATAATTTGATTAAAATATTAAGACCTCCATCTTTAACAAATTGTCTATAGCATTTGGAATCAGATTTGAGTCGTGCCAGACAGGTAGTGATACCACTCTTAGAATTATTTTTTAAGTACTTCGATAATTCTATAAAAAGTGAATGATCTGATTTTTCATTTAACGATGACATTTGTGAAAAAATGTTAAAATTTCTCTAAAATTCTAATTATTATAGATCGTACATAACCTCAAAATAGTTGCGCTGTTGCAGAGCGACAACTGCTAGAGTGGTACAGCATGTTACAAAAATGAATGTCGCACGATTTCCTTTTTCAAAATCATTAAACGATTATCGAGCTTAATTTTTCTTTTCTAAACATAACAAAATTGTAAGAATGTATCATTTAAGATTTCTTATAAGATTACAAAATTTTCATAATTATTATAAATTAATTTCTCATCATCTTTTCGAAGAAACCGCCATATTTTCGTAGTAATCAACATTAACGATACGCGGCGCTATGAACACCGATAAATTGCCGGAATTATTCAAAATCAGATGTATCGTATATCATAATTATTCATAATCCATGCGAAAATTATGTTATAATAATTGTTCTTATATTTTTTATATAAAAATTTTTTCAATTTTTCATTCGGTTGAGCGTGACTAAAGAAATACGCCAATATTCAACCATTAATAACGAATATTCGAATAATTTCCCATGCGTTCTTATGAAAGAAATATTTCAATGATGATTCGGCAATTCCTGCGAGATAATTAAATAATACGAAGGTATTGAATTACACGTATACATATATATCTCGAAAATTCATCGAGAGTTATACACACGCACTTTTAACATAACCTATTATTTAATAAATATTTCCGACATATTCAAAAATGTACGATTAATTTCAACAATTAAATTCTTCTCTCTGTTGCATGTAATATAGTTGTCACAAACAATAATTCGTATCATCAATAAGATTGTTACTTTTCACGCATGAAATTATCACTTTCCCCCTTTTTCCTCCAAAAAAAAAAGAAAGAAAGAAAAAAAAAAGAAAAAGAAAGGAAAGAAAGAAAAAGAGAAGAAAAGAGAGAGAGAGAGAGAGAGAGAGAGAGAGAGAGAGAGAGAGAAAGAGAGAAATAACATAACAAACATTAGTTCTTTTCTCAATAATCGCTTTCGTTTATTAGGTCATAAAAATCATTAGAACACGTTCGAACATAATTATAAGTTTTTCATTTCGGTGTTATTAGAGCAAGAGAGCATTTATTAAACGGATGAAAAATTGAGGAGAGATTGTTCATAGAGCGAAAGAGAGCGAGCGAGAGAGAGAGAGAGAGAGAGAGAGAGAGAGAGAGAGAGCGAGAGAGTGGGAGAGAGAGAGAGTGGGAGATAGGGTTGGAAGAACACGTAATATCTGTAACGAGCGGATATTCCAGGGAGTAAAAAGGCCCTCCTACCGTGACCAAGGGAAATCCCAATTTGATTCGGTACGTTCGTCGTCCCTGAATGAATGAATGAATATCTACGGGGGCTAGAATTACGTCGAAGAGAATATGGCGGAGGCGTGAAAATGTTAGGAGAGGGCACGGGGATCGGATTGTGACCTACGCGGGGTGGAGACGTCGAGCGATGTCGACAAGATGACAGCGGCTCTACGATGCTTGAAAGGTTGATTTTTCAATGCGATATTAAAGAGTATCGAGAAGTAATTAAAGTGATAATCGTTAGACGTTTGTCGATGACTTATGCCGCGTGTCTCGCGTTGTTCGTACATCCTAGTGTATCATCATTATCATCATCGTATCTGTCGTATCGATAAGACGATCTACGATCATACGAAATTCAGAGGAGAGACGAGTCACGATCGCCGCGCCCGTGAGATGTACACAGCGTCCTGAGTTGTTGTTATTTTCCTTCTCCTTCTTCTCTTCTTTCTCCTCGTCCTCGTCGTCGTCATCGTCGTCTTCAACGAGGAGTGACGAAGTCAAACGATGAGTGTTTTTGGAGATTTTCAGCGCGTCTGGGTACAGAGATTCCCGGATAGCGCTTTACCGGCTGCTTGGGAGGAAGACGTCAGGGCGAATTTAGTCAAACACAAGCAAAAGGTAAGTGAAATCTTACGTCTGTTGACAATAATGATATCTCACGCATGTGATGTGTTTACTTTTGATAAGGAGAATTGTTACCTCGAGTGGAATAGTTCTAATCTATTAGATGTAGATTGTAATTATGTTTATTTTTAGGTAACAGCCTTGAGAGAGGAACTTGAGAAAGAAGAGTTCTACGTCGAGTATTTAGAACGATTATTGGCGGATGTTGAAAGACACAAACAGTTGGCTAATAGTACCAATGCTACGCTGCTTGACAATAAGCAGAATTCCGCGGAACTTAAAAGTGGAAAACATTCTTCTGAAAATAGCGAATCTGCAAACTCTGGACATTGTCAGAATACGGATACTTCTCCGCCACCTCTTCCAGTACGAGAAGACATTAGCAAATTTCAGGATAAATGTGTTTCCGAATTGAGCTCTACGCTTGGAACTAATAAAAGACCTAAGAGTGAGATACCTAGAAGTCCTGAAAAAGTGCCTGAAACCAGAAGAAATAGTGATCCTGATGTGCCAAGTAATTATGTCACTGTAATAGAAGTTACCGGAAGTTCGAAAAAAGAAAAAGCCGATGCTTCTTTTAAAGAGGAAGATGAGAAAGGTAATATTTGTAATGTTACAAAATTATGTATTTGTTATATTCCATTGACATAACTTCAAATAAAGTAGAATCTGAGAAAGCTCTTAATGAGGATGGAGAAGATGGAGATGCAGAGGCATCCGAAGAAGAACCATATTATGATTCGGTAGCTTTGGATCAGACAGGAGAATATGTGTATATTGACGCGCGTGTTCCACCTGTAGGTAATAATAATGCCAGCAGAGCACCTCCACGTAGACCACCATCGCTTCCGGAATCTCCAGGCAATCAGAGTAACTACGTCAACATAGATTATTTTATACAGTAAGTTCATTATTATTCTATAATGTGAAATACATACGATCGAAGATATATAACGTGTTAATTTTTATGTATTTTTCAGACATAGAGCAGCGATGGATAGCGAAGATGAAGAAGGTGCAAGTCCAGCACCACCCATTTTATTACGTGCACTTAGTACAGATAACGAAACTGGAAGTAGCGACGCTGAACCATTAAGTTTAAGTGAAGGTAGTTTGGAATCACCTACACCTACTACACCACGCAGACAGGAGAAAAATAAAGATAGAGAAGATGATAGAACATCTATGGTTAAGTGTATTGTAAATTCTGTGGTAGAAAGTGAAGCGGTATATGTAGAATGTTTAAATGTTATGTTGCAAGTAAGTAATCTATGTTTTCAAATTTTTTTAATTAAAACAATATATCTATTAATATTATATTCAAATTATAGTATATGAAAGCTATCAGAGCAACGTTAACTACGTCTCAACCAGTTATTTCGGAAGAAGAATTTGGTACTATGTTTTATAAAATCCCTGAATTACATAAACTACATCAAAACTTCCTAGATGAACTTAGAAAAAAAACAGAAAAGTGGGATTTTAAAACTACAATAGGGGAACAATTTAAGGTATGTTTAAAAAATATAATAAGAAAGTTATCCTTGTTAATTATATACTTATACTATTTATAATTTAATTACAGATTATGGCCAGCAATATAGGTTTATATGGAGCATTTTTACATAATTATGCTCGCGCTACTGATACCGTTCGTAGATGCTCTGCTCATTCGACTCAATTTGGAGAAATTACAAGAGACATACGACTTAGAGGATTTCCTAAAGGTCCAGGTTTATCACTTGAAGATCTTCTACATAAACCTGTAGCTCGTGTTCAAAAAAATGCATTAGTGCTACATGTATGTGCATATTTATAATTCCATAAAAAATTAAATGAATTTTGTATTATAGATAATACCATTCTTTCTTTCTTTCTTTCTTTCTTTCTTTCTTTCGTCTTTTTTCTTTTTTTCTTTCTTCTTTATTTTTTTATTTTATTTTAAAAAAATTGATAAGGCAGATTTCTAACAAGATTTTAGTTGTATCATGTTTTATATATCCGATTAATATATCCATGAAGAGTTTATCTTATCTGTAATATCATATTGATAATTTGTCTTCGATCGATTGTAGGATCTTCTTAAGCATACACCAATGAATCATGCTGATCATGCGCCACTCTCAGAAGCACTTGCTATGACTAGGAATTTTCTTGATGAATTTAATATTATTCAAACAAAGTCGATGTTCCCAGTAAGGACTTTAATATTTATATATTACACATTTTTGTAAGTATATATATATGTATATATCCATGATGTATTAAAAATTTGTTTGATTTTACAGAGTCATGACAGAGCACAAAGAAGATTAGTGAAAAATTCGTTTGTTGTTGAACTCTCTGATGGTCATAGGAAATTGAGACATCTCTTTTTATTTAACGATGTTATTGCTTGTGCGAAATATAAAGCTTCAGGTAGAGATAAATTTACGTTTGAGTTGAAGTGGTACGTGCCAGTTGCAGAAGCTGTTGTTACCGAAGATGGTGTTGAGCCACGAGAGACTAGTCCAGCTAATGTAGTTGCTTTGAGGTATGTAATAACGAACAATTAATTGTAATCTTATTATATTACCAATGTTTTCAAATCTTTTAATAATAATTTTTATAGATCTCAAGCTTGTACTGTGAGAGATCAAATTTTGTGGGAAGAACGAAATGATGAAAAAAGAATTAGACTTGGCGGTAGAGGTTCCGAAAAAAATCGAAAGAAACTAGCAGAACTTGAAGCACAATTGGTATTAGCATCACCAAATCTAGTAATGCGTGTAGCACATAAAAATCAACATCGAGTGCAAAATGCATATACTTTCTTTCTGTCCAGTGAGTTTGAACGGTCTCAATGGATCGAAGCAGTGGAAGCATTGCAACAGGTATATATATTTAAATCTTTCTAAAATGTTGATACAATATAGACTATTAGAACACAAAAATAATATATAAATTTTTTAATTATAGGGTGGTCAACCACCAGGACCTCTACCTTTGACGATGTATGAATTGCAAGCATGGGTTACAGCTTGTCGAACATATTTACAAACAGACATGGGTAGTTACTTATTAAGATCTGGACGTGATGAGAGTTTATTACTTGGGGATTTGCATCTAACTTTGCTCGGTTTAACACCACCAGGATTAGATAGAATAGGAGATCTGTATATCATTGTAGAAGTGGATAGTTATGGACATTACTTTAAACGAGCTAAAAGTCGAGTTATAAGGAGTCAGGCTCCAACTTGGGGTAAGCAAAAAAAAAAACTATAAGTCATGTTTATAATATTAATAAATCATGATATATTTTTCTTATATTGAAGGTGAGACTTTTGTGGTCGAATTAGAAGGTAGTCAAAATGTTAGAATTTTACTTTATGAAGAATGTGGGACACGATCAGTATTAAGAGGCAAATGTATTCAAAGATTAAGTAGGTCATGGTTGCAATCCGATCAAGTTGAAAGATCCTTGAGTTTGGGTCCAGCAACATTAGATGTAGCTCTTCGATTTGTTCCCAGTGAAGTAACATTGAGGCGAGTGCCATCGGCTAAACCTCAAGGCTTATTTGGTGCTCGAATACAACAAGTTTGCAAGTACGTTTAACAATTATAAAAAATCATATCCTTCTTTGAACATATAAATCAATTAATTTTTTTTTTTTTTTTTTTTTTTTTTTTTTTTTGATAGACGAGAAAAACGTGATGTTCCATTCATTATAACTGCGTGCGTACGAGAGGTGGAAAGAAGAGGTGTTGGAGAAGTAGGATTATATCGAGTATCTGGATCAGCATCCGATTTAACAAAACTTCGTAAATCATTTGAAAGTAATTCGTACGAAGCAGAGCAGCTTCTCAAAGAGGTTTGTATCGTTATTAAAAAATTTATCGTAACATATAGAAAATATTTTTTCTTATTGTTTTATATGTCAATATATACATACACATATATATATATATATACATATACATATACATATACAGGTTGATGTTCATTCCGTAACGGGCGTTCTGAAATTGTATTTACGTGAGATGCCTGAGGCATTATTTACAGACGCCCTTTATCCAGCATTTTTGGAAGCTTTCCAAACTGGAGAACTATCAAGGGGTGCGGCTTTACGACGAGTATATGAAGGATTACCGTCCGTAAATAAAGCTGTTATCGATTTTCTACTTGCTCATTTAATTCGTGTCAACAAACACGAAGCACAAAACAAAATGTCGTTGCACAATTTAGCAACAGTTTTCGGGCCAACGCTTTTACGCCCAGGTACAAATTCTCGGTCCGATTCTAAAAGTCGAGACCCTTTGGCTGCAGGTACTGTAGACGTTATGGCACAAGCTGGTATACTCTATTGTTTTTTACAAATGCATATGCAACAAAACAATCAATCACTCTAGTCGAGAGTTTATTATCGGTGAAACACCATAACGCTGCCTGAGAATAATTCAAAATATTTGTATTCACGATTGAAAGTGAATTAAATTATACTAATATAATGAGAAAACAATGGCAGAGAAATGGCTTTAAAATGATAAATCTAACGATGTTTTCTAACGTATTTTATTAGTCACGCGATGTATTATCTTGCAACGCTGATGTAGACATCGAGAGTCGAAATATATAAGCAGTAGGCAATGCTTACAAGGGGAGTTCACGATAAAATCCATGCATTCTTAATTAAGTTTCCTATGTGTGCTAACAACAACAACAACAACAATAATAATAATAATAATACAACAATAATATTCTGTGTTCAACACGAGAAAGTTCCATAAAAAAAAAAAAAAAAAGAAAAAAAAAATAATAATAATAACCGTTTGTCGACAAAACGAACGTCTCAAGTGTACAAAACAAAACAAAACAAAAAACAAAGAGAAGAGAAACAAACAAACAAACAAAAAAGTAAGCTTAATTACGAACTTAAACAATTTTATCGCAAAACGCTCCTTGTTAAATAAATTCCTGGTGGATGTATGTATGTATGTATGTATATGTACGTGCTTCCACCGTAACCCATACAAGTATTGTTAGCAGAGTGGACACTATCGGAGTTGAAAAAAAAGCATTGATATGTTTTTACTCCAAACAAAAAAAAAAAAAAAAAAAAAGTCCATAATATATTTTTTACTTGACATTGTATTCAAACATATGAGGTTCCAGTGACGATCGTCCACGTGATTGAATTCTATCCATTTCAAACGAAATTTCCTACGAGAGAGATGCAAAGAAGTCTGGTCAAATGCATCATCCGTGTGCGCGCTTTAGAAATTAAGGACATAACATTTTCGTAAACAGCGTGTGTTCCTAGCAGATAATCTAAATTTTCTTATACACGGTTCTCTTTATATTTATGCAATAATAATGTCCACACAGTGTATGTATAACTCTATCAGTATACTCAAAAACTCACTCCACGTTCCTAAGACGTTTTTTTGCAGCAGACGTGAACCTTCAGGAACCTATGTTCCTCTACATACACACACATATATATATATATATATTCATATACATATAATATATATATAATACAATTCATATTAAATACATTTTATTATTCATTTTTATTTTTGAGCTCAATGCTGAACTTTCTCAAAGGAATCGCATTCTAATTAAAAAGAAAAAAAAAGAAACAAAAAGAGAGAGAAAAGAAAAAACAGACATATAGGAGAGGATCTTTTTTTTTATTTTGACAATGAATGATTATTCATTATAAAACTCAAGAAAGAAATCTTTCATTATTCAATTGTGATTGGACTTATCTGCATACATTGAGCATTTTATTTTATAACTGTACTGCCGAACACAAAAGAAAGCTATTGCTATTATTCGATAGTACTTGTCGACTAACTTAGACTTGACACGTTTTAAATATTGTGTTGCAACATGTATATCGGAGGGGGAACATTGTAATATACAGGTGTCAACTTGTGTGTAATTAATAATAATAGTTTTTAGTTTGATGCATCAAATGTTTCAGGCATTCGTTGTACTTCATACAAGTTAATTTGACAAATACTTCCTTTATTTTACGTTATCAATTATTATTTTTTTTTCTTTTTCTCTATATATATATATGTGACCTTATGGATCAAGAAACTTCAATGTTGTTTTATTGTAACACATATGTTTTGTTTATAATATATAATTTGTTTATAATATCTAACGATCTGTACGTATATATCGTTTAAAGTCAAAATGCAGTTTAATGCGATGCCAAAGAGAAAGATTCCAATACTAGTTAAGAGAGGGAAGGAAAAGAAAAAAGGAAGGAAGAAAGAAAGAAGGAAAGAATGAAAGAATGAAAGAAAGAAAGAAAAATAAATAAATAAAAAAAGAAATAAAACGATGCATTTGGCAGTACAAATAAATATCTGACAAATACCAGCAAATTGCTAGGAATGCTAAAGTATCTTTGTGAGCTTTATATTGAACGTCGACAAAAATGATAAGTTTTGCTAGAGTTCAATAAGAAGAAAAAGTAAAAAAGGCGTTCGTTATAAGAATAAGTAAACAAAACAAAAACAAAGAAGTAAAATAAAGATAAAGAAAGAAAGAAAGAAAGAAAGAAAGATACTGAAGAAATGAAGATACTTTCATGAATGGACGTTTATGCTTGTATACGGTGGCAACTATCGTATGTATGAAATTTGTACGTGTGTGTATGTGCGTGTGCGTGTGCGTATGCGTGTGAATAATGTATGTATGTATGCATAACCCGCGCCCAATGTATTATATAGTAAATACAGGATACTTTTAATTTTTATATTGTAGTCTAAGGCTAAGTCCTTTTTTGTACATTCATATGAAATGTAAAGACGAGTTTCTGCTATTATTATTATTATTAATATTATTATTATTATTATTATTATTATTATTATTATTATTATGTTATTATTATGTTATTATTCTATGGTAAATGATAAATGATTCCAACGATCACAGTATTTGCTATAAAGTTCGGTCAAACTAGCATTGACGATGTACTGCCAAAAAAAAAAGAAAAAAAAAAAAAAAGAAATATTAACAAAAACTTGAAAAAATGCTTGCAAACTTATGGAAGCCTATATAAACTTTTTTACCGATATAATTACTATTCATTTTTATTATTATTAAATAGATTCAAGAGACTCTTTTTGTATTTAGATCAAAGAATTTATTTCACACGAATGCTTGTACTACTCGTATACACATCCTCATTTATCAAAGTTTACTGAAGAAATGAAAATAAAGAATAAAGATACAACAGTTTTGTATATTGAAAACATTTTCTTTATGTATTATACGTATATAAACGATAATATTTCGATCAACGTAATCTCCCTGTTAAGAATAATTAATTAATGGATTGATTTATTAATTGTTTTATTTTTCTTTTCTATGATATATATCAGTTATTATATTCGAGAAAAAAGATTTATAGATTGGTTATCATGAAATTACTTAGTTTAATTCCATTGTTTGTTGCATATATTTAATGATCTTTTAGATATATATAAGTTTCTATTCGAAATGTAAGTAGATGAATTAAATAAAGTAATAGATTTTTATTTTTAAAAATGAAAAAAAAAAGAGAAATGGAAAAAGGTATTCATGTTAACAAAAAAAAAAAAATATTGCCCTTGTTTAATAACGAGTAATGAAACAATTTATAACGTTGATTTTTCGATTAAATATTTGATTTATTTTCTCTCACATAAAACTGAAATAATTTATTATCACTACTAAGAGAAGAATACTGCACCTAAGTTAAAGTAGATTACATCGAATCCATAGCATCTGTTCTAAATGAGAAATCAAAGCAATCTCTAGCAGGTGGTGGTAAAGGTAATCTGATAGGAGTTGTGGCTATGTTATCCCACAAACCAGGTAATCGAGATCCATCAGATCCATTGCATTGCATTCCTTAAAATACAAGATTATGATTAACATACTTGCGAACTGAGGATTCATTAATAAAATATTATATGAATGTATTATAAAAAAAAAAAAAAATAAATAAATAAATAAGAAAAGAACAGAGACCTAAAGGAGCAGCCTGATAAACATCATGAAGAGCTTCAACGCGAATTTTAGTCCATTCGATGCTTTTATAATTATCTGATATTCCCTTTTCTATACTCGTATTTTGATTTTCCCATTCTCTCATATAACGAAAATATGTTCTCAGTGCATCATCGCTAATAGCACTTTTACATACCTGGTAGAAATTATATTTTAATAAATTTTCTTATTCTAAGATTACCTTCTGTAAAATTCAATTAAAAATTTACCTCTAAACGTGTATTAGGATAATAATGTATATAATTAACACACATTTCATCGGATATGGCAAAACCACCCAAAGTAATATTATCTCTTTGCATAGTATTATACGTACAAGTTGTTATCAAAGAATCACCCTGTTAACGATACAAAATGTATCAATAGTACCAACAATAGTAATAGAAAACGAACAAACGATCATTACTTACGGGTAGAATCTTAACGGGTTTAGGAAGTAATCTGATTTCTTGGAAATGTGTAGAATAATGATTATCATAATTCAAAAGAGGTAATTCTTTTCCATCTCTGAAATGACGAGTTACCACTTTGGTACCAGTTAAATGTGTATGTAATTGAGAACCAAATACATATATTCCACTTTGAGATAAACCAACTCCGGTACATTCTGTTATACAATGGCCAGATAAAATGAATGATTCCTATAATAAATCATTTTTATTTCACAAATTAATAATCAATTATAACTGATTGTTTTATTCCTAAAAAAAAAAAAAAAAAAAAAAAATAAATTATCTACCGTACCTGTTGGGGTGGTATAGCCATTTTATCTGTATATTCTAATCCCAATTCGATCACCCCAGCATCGTATTTCCTCAAACTTTTCGTGAAAATAAAACGAATCCCTGAAGAATCTGTCTTACCAGCTTGGAGTTCAGGATTATTGTAATGAACTTCTAACATGACGTGTTGATTAAAATCTTTACCACCGATAGGCAAACCAGCTTCTTCTGGATATACAAAGGCATCTGCTCCCATAGCCCAAGCTGCCAGTACTTTCTTACATATCTTATTACGAATTGACAATATTTTATTTCTCTGATATATCGAATAATTAATGTAATTGTATCATTTGTTCGGTCGTAATACCTGAGTTTTTTCTGGTCGATCGTTACTATCGCAAGGTCCTTCGTAAATTGGAACTTCTAAATCAACTGGGCCAGCACAATGAAAGACTTCGATATGATGTACTAAATGTTCGTTACCCGTTTGAATTACTGGACCAAATTGTAAAATGTGATGTCTATTGGATAAATGAAAACGATTTTAAATTTAACAAATTTCAATTTTTTATTGAATTATTAATTTGTGAAATTAATTAAAATGAATTTACTTTTGTTTTAAAGGAGAAGGTAATTTAAATACTCGGCACCAATATGTCGTCTCGTTGTTCGGTACTTTTACACTTTTCACAGTAACGTCGTATTGCCAGGCGTTAGAAGGAAATTTAGGTTTTTTGTGAGTAACTCGAAGCAATTCTGTTCTAGCCATGCCAGAACTTTTAGAATCAATTATTTTCAATCCTGCTAAGGAAGTTAATGGACCTCGACCCTTTAGCCATACGATATGAGTTGTGCCTCTCTATTTATAAAAAATATTTCAAATCGTTTCGCGATTCAATTTTTCTTCTTTTTTTTTTTTCTAAATACGTTAAACATAACAATTAAATTTTTACCTCGATAATATAATCGTGTTCATCGCAAGTATCGAATTTTCTTGTGAATGTAAATTTGGTCAGATTGCCTCTTCTTTTCCATGCGAAATTTTCACAATTTTGTTGCTTATCGAGAATTAGTTTTCCTTCTACGTCCGACCAAGCATCCTAATCATTTTTGATAATAATTTCGTAATTATAGAAATAATTTAGAAAAATATTTTATATATATATATATATATACACCTGTAATTGAGTTTGTTGATGCCAATCGATCCATAATATACAATAATCAGCAAGTTTAAATTCTCCATAATCCGAAAAACCAACAGCGAACCATGTATTTTGATCACCGGTATAATGAATCTCTACCTTCACCAATTTGCTCATTAAATCCACTCTAAAAAAGAACTCGATTAAATTTTTCCACGTAAAATCAAAGAAGAAGAATCTATACAATAAAATATCATATTGTTACCACCGTCGACGATTCGAATTTAACCAAAAAACGTGTCCATAGTAAAGATAAAAAATTAATTATTTTACTGTTATACCTCCAATGAAAGGTAGCCTCGGATCCTAAAGGAATCGTGTGCACGTCATTTAAATTATCATTTACGTTAACGGAATGAGTTTGATGCACGGATAAAACCACGACGATATTTAAAATCGTTGGTACAAGTAACAATAACAAATTCAAAAATAACATGGCCGATAACGTTGTTTTATTAAACTAATATCTTAAAAATTTTGCTATGACTTTTTTGTTGCTTTCCTTTTTACGACGATCAGTTCAAAGTGATTTAAGCTATACTTCGATATAGTATTTACAACCAGTTTCGTTTTTGATGGGTGAAATCGTACTGACGATTCCATCGTTTCCACTTTTCTTACATCGAAGTTTTGCCGCGGATTTGTCATGGTGCGCACGCTCCGCGCGATCACCGCGCTATCTGCCGAGCGATCAACGAACTTGGACGGTCAATCGTGACGTCATCGGTTTTCTTTAAATTCTATCACTAGATTTAAACGAAAAATTTTATTACGGCATAACCGACAATATAATCGACGATATATTTTATATAACTAGTGTAAAATTATTTTATTAAAATATGTAGTACTATATACAGATATTATTTAACGAATATATTATTTCTATACGATCTGTAAGCTGTGTCCCTGATTGCTTCTTCTCGATCAGATTACATAAATAACATTTCTACTAGGTTAGATTAATCGCAATATCGATTTTCAATTACTTATTAATTAGTAAATACAATGTGATTAAAAAATAATTACGAGAATTGAATATATAAGATAAACGTATATATATTTTCTCAAGCGTTGTATATATATATATATATATATATATATATATATATATATACTCTGTTTATTCGCTCTTTCTAATTGATATGCTAATTGATATATACAATCGTGTTTTTAATCAACAGATCAAGTTTAATTTCAATAACTAGAAATCTTCTTTTCATTTCTTTTTCTTCTTCTTTTTTTTGTTTGTTTGTTTGTAATTACCGTTTTCAACGTCGTAGCATAATCAATTAGAAGTTTAATATGCGTGATAACATAAGACTTATAATTTACGATATCAAATCGTATTTAATGTTCATAAAATGTTGATGTTACTTATTACGTTTATATACATATTAAACGTGTTAATTATGCGTCATTTCAAAATAAATATTCTCGTTATTTAACATTAAATGGAATTCATATATATATATAGAAAGAGAGAAAAGAAAGAATAGAGAAGAAAAAAAAAGATCATTCACATATCTTTTTTATTAGAAGAATCGGAAAAATGTTGAGAGAGTCCAACAAAAATGTCTTAATAATAGAATACCAGAGAAGGAGCCATATTGCATTCCCTTCCATTTGAGAGAAGCATACCGTTTGGTAGAATGTAATGAAGAAATTCCATAGAAATTATTCCACGCATAGAGAAGTCTCTTCGGGTGACCTTTATCGTACGGATATTATTAATGCGAAGAAATATTACGTGATCGTATTAAAACTAGATTGACATTAGCAATTCTAAGCTAAGAATTCCTCCATTAGAATATATTTTTTCATTCGTTAATCCCCATCGACGAATAATAACAACGTTAAAAAAAAAAAAATTGTTAGAATGTAAAAACCGATAGAAAAATATATATATATATAGGTAAAAATGAAAAAGAACATTTTTTCTAACTCTCAAGGTAAACTTATAATATAACGATCTTGATACTATTCAAACCACGACTGTATTTATTCTTTTCATAGAAATTCGTCGGTTCCCTTCTTAACTGGTCAATCCGGTTGTTGTCTCTTCTAGGTTTATACCTGCAAAAGGGTCGAATGATTCTATTTGAATAGCACAACTTTTCATAATTTAGTTAGTTTCACATAAGCAATATGGAAGGAAAAATTTTATGCTGGAATGAAATATAAAATTGTATAGTAGTTATAATAGTTAGAGGTAGAGTAACGAATAATTTTATACGATAAATCTCTTAAATTATACATATATATATATATATATATATATATATATATATAAATAATTAACAACAAGCCATTAAAGAAATTTAAATCGTTCTTATGTAAACAATATGTGAACGTACAAGTACAAATATGTATAAATACATATATCTAAATTGATTGTTTATATCATCATATTTACATTTGTTAATTGCTTTTGTATAAGTAATGTGAAACGTACGTATATTTTATATATGCGTGTAAGCGTGTGTGTTTATATTTCTTTCTAATTTCTACGCATTTTCTTTCTTTTTTTTTTTTTTTTTTTTTTTTTTTCAAGGAACTCTCATTCAGATCGTTGGCATCGTCTGTGAGAAAGACGATATCTCATGTTGTAGCTTAACGAGCCTCGATTGAATATAATTGACAGTTTTAATCCATTAATAAGTGAGCTCGCTCGTCTGAAGAAGGCGCCGTCATAATCACCCAAGTTAAAAGAGCTATCGTTCAAAATAAAACTAGCAAAGAGAATTTATTCGGAAGGTATGAGCCTCTTTCGAAATTAAAATAAATATGACGACTAATTTCGATTGGCCTATTTTGAAGAAATCATTGATAATTAGTGAAACCGACGAAAGACATAATCCGTACGCGAAGTATTTTATATTCGTGAGAGAAAGGAGGAGAAAAAAAAAAAAAGAAAAGAAAAGAAAACGAAGAGGAAGAAGAAGAATGTAAGAGAAATAAAACTCCCCATCGTCAGTCACCGCCATCTCCGGCACGTCTGAGACTCCGGCGGACGTTGCCGAGTGGTAAAGAGGAGGGGGAAGGAAAGCTTGGGAGTGGAAGGTGGTGGGGATAAGAAACTGACGAGACGCGCTGGGAGTAGGGAGTAGCGGAAGTAGTGGGGGTAATCAGCAGGCACGTTGCCCTTGGACGCGCAGTGCCAGTCGGGAACACCGAGTACTCGCGTAAGGACTTCAGTGTCGGAGCAACTGGTCCATCGTGTCTCGTAAAGACCGCGAGAATATACACACACGTGGTGAGGAATGTAATCTCCATGAGAATCACCGAACCTCTTCCCGTGTACGCAGCGCTAAAGATCTCAAGAGGCATATTAACGTCTACGGTATGTATCAAAAAACAAAACCAAAAAAAAAAAAAAAATTAGTAATAAACAAGGGCAGGGGAATATATATAAAATAATTTTTTTTTATTAAGGGCTTAGTAGACCGTAACCCACGACGCGCGGGATACGTCGTTTCAGACGCGTTAGATATTTTTCGTACGATTCTATAGAGCTCGATGATATTGCTTGATAATTTAAAAATGTAATTTTTGTCGCTTCCTTTTATTGTTGTTGTAGTTTGAGAACGTGACTCGCAACGTGAATCTCTCTTAAGCGTTGCGTGATTTGGATAAAGCACGAATTGGAATTTTTCTTTCTTCTTCTTCTTCCTTTTCTTTTTTCTTTTTTTTTTTTTCTTTCTTTTTCTTTTTTATATAACGTACAAAACTTGTTTCTATCTTATATCTGATAATTTTTAATTAATTATAATTTTGTAATGATCTTGATATAAATAATTGTACGATCAACGTGATTGCAACTATCATCGGTTAATCAACTCGATCGAATGATCCAAGCAGCTGATCTAGATAGTCGATGCGAACGATCAATATTACGTATTACAAGAACGAACTTTTAACATTCGCATAAATGTTTTCCGATCGAGTGTGTTCCATTTTGATTATTTATTTACAATAATTTATATATGTATGTGAGAACTGATCTATTGTTCTAATAGGATCGATTCGATGTTCCCTGAAATGAGATCATACAAACAAAAACATTGAATTATTTGTTGAATAATGAAATTTATCATGGAATCGATGGAACTGTTCGAAGAAGCCAAGTTTTTCTTATCTAAGATATTGTTTTTTATTTTGTTTATATATGAAGTCAAATCTTGTAGGAAATCAGTGTAATCTTTTCAAAAAAATAATTTTATTGATAGACTCAAGTCAACACTAGTATAGTGTTAACTATATATCGTTAAATAACATATTATTTAGATATGTTACTTACAGTCGATACACGTAGAAAAATTATTGATAGATGAATCATTATGGTCAAACGATCATTTAAAATACAGACGTCAAATATATATATATATATATATATATATATATATATATATATACACATACAAATGCTTCGTTAGACTTTTAGAATGAAAAATAATTCAGGTTTGTGTCGGAATATTAAAGATAAAAATAAAAGGAAAGTTAAACGCATTTTAAAATACATAATTTGAAATTTTCCACAAATTGCCAAGCAAAAGTTGATAAAGTTGATCAGCAACCTAACTCGACACGTTTATTTACAACAAGCGATAAGTTAGTTGACACAACGGCGTCTGCTTTTACAAAGTGTTAAATACCCTCTCTCTTCTAAACATATCTGGTTATACGTTAACATCTAATTATTATCGTGTCAGCGATGAAAAAGATCTGTATGCGTTTACAATTTTCAACAGTCGAATGAATTATCTGTAAAAATTTAAACATCCCTTAATTTTTTATAACCCTGAAACTTTTTCCGCATCTATATCATCATATTATATAGATTATATGTGATTTTAAACGCGACATTAAAAAATTACTAAATCGTTATTACTTATATCAGTATTAGTGTATCATACTATACTATAGTATAGATATATAGCTAATATTTTCTAATAATATGCTCTAATAATGTATAATTGTATCAAGATTATAAATCTTGATATTAATTATATAACAATATTATATAAATATTATACTCTGATATTAATAATTTAATTCTCTCTCTATTTAAATAAGTAATATTTAATATAGTATTTATATTAATATAATTATACTATATTAAATAAAAATTATATATATATATATATATATATATATATATATATAAAATCATGAAAAAAGTTTCAGATATGAATTAACAACAATGAATTTTCTCACAATAAAATCCAATGAAATTTCTTCGAAATATCATTTTTAGAAATAACATTACGTTATTACCAAGAGACTAAAGATTTAAATATAAACGCTTAAAGAATAAAGTCATACGTCTTTTATAGAAAGTTCTTTTCCAATAGTTTATTTTTCTCCGAGTTCTACGAAGGAGCATACTTTTGGTAAATTTGTTATCTTCGCTGCAACAACATATGTATATCCATCTCTCTCTCTCTCTCTCTCTCTCTCTCTCTCATTGAAAGTTGTTGTATAATAAACGACTTTGACGTAGCAGACGAGTTTATGTCGACCAGATCGAATCACTTGATTTTGCCAAGAACTTAAGATCTTGCACTCCTGGCTCAGTTCCCACAGATTATTCCTTGCGTATGGATACGAATGTTTCGTGAATCTTCTAGCTTCAGTCCTTTTTTTATCCTCGAATAAAGCTCAACAAGTATTCGACAGTACAATCTCTGCGGTCGAAAAGAGGAAACCTATAAAGAGGATTTAAAGATATGCACGATCAACTGATAAGTCTTCTTTTATTTAATTGCTCAAGTAAGAAAAATTAGAAATCTTTTTATTAGTGTCTGAAAAAAAAAAAAAAAAACTTTTCCCTTTTTTTCTTTAGCAGTCTCAATCTATAAAAATATTTTTATTTGCTTTTTAACATATATTATTAAAATATTAATTATTATTTAAAAGCAAATATTAATAGCGAATTACTACAATTTTTATATGTAGAAGACTATAGTAAAAGAATAAAAAGAAATATATATATATATATATATATATATAGATTATTTGCTATTAACATATCTTATAAAAAATGTAGAGTATATAATTTTACGATATATACGTTATAGTATTATATATGTCGTTAATATTTGTTAAAAAAATTGATATATATATATATATGTGTGTGTGTGTACGTACAAAAAAAAAAGGGACTGAAATGATGAATCGACATTATCGAGTACCAATGACTAACATCTTGCGCAATATTGCGAATACTTATCACTCAGGCTTGAAACTAGTGCAGTTCTATGTCGTGTGTGTAATTGCAAACAAGTTAAACTAATCGTTCGAAAATGACGAATCTGATGTAAAGTAATATTCCTTTTCTATCAACTACGTGTATCTTCATTAAAAAAAATGTAGTTTAAATCAAATTTTATTTGCAAAGACAGTAGAGTATAGTGTGAACCTCTTTTGAAAGAGCAGATTTCACGTGACGTTCACGTGAAAAGAAAATAATCTTGCGTCAGATAAGACGCTTGCCCCAAAACTGACTTTATCTGGCATAAAAAAAGTGAGAAGGAGAAAGAAAAAAAAAGAGAGAGAGAGAGAGAGAGAAAGCAAAAAATAAAAAAGAAAAAGAACAAAAAGGAAAGATTGAACTTATATTGGTCAGCACGCAATATATACGTGTGACTTGTAACTTATATCTATCCAATTAGCTGATGCCAATACCACCGTGAGTGGGTATTAGCCTTAACCTTTGCCTTCAATTCGCAAGTTTCTAATTCCGACACGTTTTCCCCTCTTCGATCGTTTTGTTAGTCACACGTCTATGTACATAAATCTTCTACTAAGATAACTTTGAGAAAGAAAGAGAGAGAGAGAGAGAGAGAGAGAGAGAGAGAGAGAGAGAGAGAGAAAGAGAACCGGAATGATGCCAGAAGAGAAGTGCAAGCTCATTGATACCGGTATACCTGTTACAGGAATGTCGACTATTAATGTATAATAGGTATTTCTATATAATATAATTCAAATATCTAATATAATCTAAATATATTTCAAATTTTTTAAAAATATATTTTAAAGAATACATTTTACATTTTAATAAATTTATATATATATGTGTGTGTGTGGGTTTTTTAATTATAGCTTATTTAAATATAATTTTCAAGAGTGCGATCTACAGAGACAATATATATATATATATATATATATATATATATATATATATTATCATACATATTATACTTATTAAAAAAATTCCAAGTATAAAACTTTAACACGTTATTAATTATAGTTGATTCAAACATACTTTTTAAGAGCACACTCCAAAGGAAAAAAACAAACAAACAAACAAACAAAAAAGAAAAAAAGGATAAATGTTTATATGAAATATATTATATTTACCTATTATATCGTGTATATATATATTTATCCTATTTCGATTAAATTTCATATTCGATTATCTTATTTTTTTTTTTGGTTTTCTTTCCATTTGATTTATTGCAGTGAAAATAGGATACGCGCGTACCGGCAACTTCTAAGAGCGTTAGAAGAGGCCACGGAGCAGGCTTCTGTAATCGATGGGTTGAGAACGCGAAACTCGTGCCTTCCACCTTTTTCTTTTCTTCGTTACCAAGGTGCTTAGCTTACCGATGAGCCATGCTGAAGGTAGTGGGCGCTTCTTGGCTGCAAACACGCATCTCCACGTACATTCTTGTCGCCGTTGCTCTTCTTGGCATCGGTGCAATAATACTCGGTGAATTTGGACAGTAAGTTTCTCTTAATAAATTTCCTTAACGTTCTTAATAAAAAAAGAAAAAATATATATATATATATATATATATATATATGTGCGTGTATGTGTATACGTATATGTTAAATGAAATAATTAATAATGAAATATTATAGTATTAAATATAATACTTACTAAATAATATTTGTTTATTAATAATTAAAAGCTATCATCGATGAAATTTCAATTCTTCTTTCCACCCCCATCCTCCCGTTACCTCTCCCTCCCTCCCCAAAGATCAGAAAATTATTTTCAATAATTATAAAAATTAATTTTTTCATAACTTTCGTATATCTATATATTGACATAATAATAAAATATAGAAAAAGTTTCAATCGAATTTCTTCTATCTCTTATTGATTTTTACAATAAAATAAAATATACTGCGATATAATTTCATCCATGATAACGTTAACTATGACTTTCTTCGTTTTTTTTTTTCTTATTTTTTTTTTTTTTTTTTTTTTTATGATTAATCCTCCTCGTTCGTCATGTATTATTAATCATTCGAATCGATAAATAACTTAGCAAAGACACTTAAATTGACACGATAAGCGTAAATCGATATTTGTAGTGATAAAAAAAAAAGAATATTCTCGGTTAAATTGCTTAGTTGTGTAATTTGAACAGAATGTTTGAAATTTGTCTTCCTATTTCTTTCTTATGTACGTATGTAACTGCTGACTTCTTTGAAATCTGAAATATCGAAAGATAAAGAATTTATATATCGCATAAAAAAAAAAAAACTTTGAGATATATTCGATTTCATTCAACTCTCTCGGGATATAAATGATTATTTTCTTTACTTACAGCGTTGAGAAGGATGGAACGTATTCAGCAACTGTGTCGTGGAATCACAAGGGAGGATACCGTATTGACTTTTGGGGCCAAGGCAATGATCTTACTTCTATTCCATTAAATGCCGCACGTGCATATTACAAAACTGGAATTTTAGAAAATGGGTTCGTCCGAATATTTTCTTCTTGTGTAGACTTGGCCAAGAGTTCTTAGATCTAAATAGTTTTACGATCTCTGAAAGAAAAAAAATATATATATATATATTAATAAATAAATTAGCTTAAAAAAACAAATCTCAAAAAAGAGTAATCGATCTTTAAAATCATTTAGGAATTTTTGGCCCACCCTTTTTATTAGGATACTACTAGATATTTTTAAAAAAGAACTTTTAGAAAATTAATTCAATTTATATATTGCCTAAATACATCATAAATGTATTAACAAAATTTAATTGATCGATGAAAGATTAAAAGGATGACATCGATAACGCCATAAATGATAATAATAATAATAATAATAATAATAATTATTATTATTATTATTATTATTATTATTATTATATAGTCTCGATAAAAAATTTCAATGGCATTTTTTAACAGGTGGTCTATCATTGAAATTGAAACATCTGTAAAATATCCGGACACAGTACAAGCGTATGCAGCAGGTCTTTTGGAAGGTAGTTTAACTTGGCAATTAATACACCATCATTGGTACAACACCATCAATGTAATATGCGATAAGAACCCAGTTGAATGCCGGAAATCACGACGTTATCTTCGCGAGAATGCAGCTATAATACGTGAACGAGCCGATTTGTTAGAATCTAAGGACTCGTTTTGGCATATGGTGTGTAATTTCCATGAGAAATAATCCGCTTTGAAAATTCATTGACATTCAAATATCTCGACGTTTATTTCCATAGTTATTTACCTTTTCTATATTCGTAATTATAATAATTCGAGATCGTCTTTTCATCAAGGTACGTTTATTTTATGCACAATTGGATGGTTTGGAAGCTGGTTGGCGTTTCGCCGTTCGTCGAAGTCGTCAATCAGCGGAATTACAATCGGAAGATTTTCTTTGGCTGGCAATGGCTTCTGATTTATCAGATGTCGACTCGACAATAATCAATGGATCGAATATATCAATCGGTGAAAAAGGCATGATTTTTCTTAAAGCACTTAACAGAGAAAATAAGGAACCTCTGATCGCTATTGGACATAATACTGCTGCACCGTAAGTAGAAATTTTCTAATTCATCTAACTGTAATTATTGGAAAGAAAAACAAAAAAATTAACTCAACGAATGAGTAAGGAGATTGATAAATCTTAAATGGTTTTACGCAGCGAGGATTAAAAAGATAGAGAAGTAGGTATATACAAAAGATTTAAAGATCGAATGAAAAAATTTGCCTAATTTTCTTTTCTTTTCTTTCCTTTGTTTTTTTTTTTTTTTTTTTTTTTTTTTTAGATACGCCAAAATGTTAAGACTCTTGAAAAGATACAAATTTAATTATCATATATTGCCTACGTCAAAAAACGTAGCTCGAATACCGAGTCGATCGATCATCATGTCCTCTTATCCTGGAGCATTATCCTCGCACGATGAGTTTTATTTAATGACAGCTGAAAATCGAGAGTTGATAATTGCTGGTATGCCATTGTCAGTATCGAAGCGTGATCCATGGAACTTTGTCAATCTGGAAGATCAAGTACGTTGTGTGAGAGATTCTAACGTATTATAATGCATACATCATAAACATATATATAATTAGAATGAGAAAATATACAATTCGTTATTATTCCATCAGGTAATGTCGTCCATCAGAATAATGGCAGCAAATCGTTTGGCAACCGATAGTGAATCCTGGTCTAAAATATTAGCATTTGAAAATGGTGGTAATTCGATGCATCAATGGATCACGTTTGAGCCAAGATCCAACAATGTTTGGTTCGTAGAACAGTTAGGAAGTATCACTCACGCTGTTGATTACTCAAAAGATTTCATAGAGACTGGTGTTGTACTTTGCACCGGTTTACCACATTTCCAAGAGATAAAGGAAGCAGCTGGTCCTATCAACGAGAATGATCTTTTAACAAGGAGACGTTATTTGATGGATTTGCAAGAGAACGTTACCATCATGGAACATGTCAGGGAGTTCATGCGAGGTTACAGCGGCCAAGATGAGAAGTCTACTGTAGAGAATACTAATGAAAGTTTTCATTTAAATTTATCACAAATCCGAACTTACAGAGGTGACTTGGAGAAACCGCCATTACCATTGGGTGTCATCGATAGTAAAATTATAGCTGCTGACGTTAACGGACTCGAGATCTTTGAGGCAACTTCCGGTCCTGTTCGTTTCAACGAGCTAACTTCTGCTTTCCAATGGTCTCGATCTTTTCCAAATATTTCACACATCATGGGTCAACCGGACATCTTTGATTTCGACAGCGTTATACCTTTGTGGGTTTGGATTTAACGCAACGAGAATATGGCAAGCGAGAGAGAGATAGAGTTAGAGAAAGAGAAAGGGAAAATGAGAAAAAAAAAAAAAGAGAAAAGGATAGAGAGAACGTACAAAGAAGAATCGGAAACTTTGCAATCTCTCTCGTTGCTTTTAGGTATTAAGTAAAATTAAGTTCGTTCAAAATGTTAGATGTTCCTTTCTTCTTTCATTCGTATCCAATTAATCTTTTTATCTAATTTGTGTTTTTTTTTTTCTTTTTTCATTTCTTCTCCGTCAATCTACAGATATCTAAATCTTCCACAAACACTGCCACAATTCAACCACGGCGAAACAATATGTTATGTACGTTCTTAACAACAATGAAATCTTCGTTAAGTACTTATTCTCATGCTGCCCCTCTTCGTTCTTATTGCTTTAACAGCTGGCTCATATGTCGGCTACCTTTGGTAAAATTTTTAATGAAATAAATGAATCAATAAAGAAATTAATAAAAAAAAAAAAAAAAAAAAAGATAAAATATATAGATCATTTGCATGTATCCCTTAGTTTAATCCATAATGATACATATATAATCCTTAAACTAAATTGATGGATAACGTGGACTTGGAGAGAAATGATTCAATAGGATTTTAATAGATCAATGAAACTGGCTCTTCTGTGATCAAAGAAGTGATTTTATCTTTTTGAATTTGCCTAATCAATTTATATACACACACACACGTACAACTCGGATACATATATATATATATATATATATATGTATTTAAATGATCAAATATTTTTTTTGTAAGAGAATTACATACATTGATCGCAGAATAACTCGTCCATTTCTTTTATATTGTGAACAATCTTCATTTATTTATTAAATTTGATTGAGATACACGTTCAAAGTGTGTCACCTCTCGTGTTTATTTTTTTTTTTTTTTATATATATATTCTTTTTTATTTCGTTTTATTTATTTTTTTTTTTTTTTTTTTTTTTTTTAATATTTCTTGAAATCTTTTCTTTTCTTTTTTTTTTTTCTTTTTTTTCTTCGACATTCTGTCCGTTCTGCTCGTGCGCAGTCGGCTGAAAACAACAATGCTGTAGAAGAGTAGAGACTACTTCTAGAGTATTTACGGACGATCCGTACAAAGATAAAGTGCATTTTATGCTTTTCGAACGTTCATTAAGATCTTATGAAACGATCCAAGAAAAAGTTAAAGGTGAATATTACGTCTGTAAAAATCTACGATCTACAATATAGTCATATTTATATAATCACAATTTTATATATTTATATATATATATATATATATATCCACACATATACATATACACATATAGAGAGAAAAGAAAAAAAAAAAGGAGAAAAAAGATACAATCAAAAGAACAAAAAAAAAAGAAAAAAAAAATGAAACAAATAAATTATTTCACATCAAAGTATTATTTTTTAATTAGATAAAACGTTCAATGAATTTTCCTTTGATATCTCATTGATAATCCTCTTCAATACTTTTATTTTTCGCACTTTAAATTCATACAGGACCGAACCGCCTTGATAAGAATATTAGGATGATAAAGAGGCACCGTGTTACCGGTATCTTCGAGCAAAGCGATCCCCCTCGAGCGAATCGTGCATCCGCTATCACCAAGTGTAAAGACATTATTAGCGAAATAGGGAATAGGAAAATGTAAGAGGTCCTTGCGTAACGTAAGATACATAACGTATCGATATAACACACAGAGCCAGCTAAGCATTCTACGAACGATGGAATATTCGATCGAACGGGTTGCTCCATTTTTCTTTTTCTTTTTTATTTATTTATTTTCTTTTTTTTTTTGTAATTTATATACATGTACATATATATATATATATATATATATACATATATATATATAATCTTTTTTCTTTTTTTGTTTTTATTGTCAGTGTCCTGATATCATAATGAATTAAAAATAAGAATTACATTAGAATTATATCTCAATGTTTATTTCATTGAACACGTCCGATAACAAATAAATAGATCGGATCTGATCAATGAAGAACTATTTAAAATAAAATAATAAAGGACCCGTTTCGTATCGATATTCCAAACGATCGATTCGGTTAATACGATTTACCCGTGACTCATTACCTATTACGATTAATATTGTTTCTCGGTCCAGCCACGCGCCCATGGCACCGAGGACCACGAAATTCCCAAATTTTATTTCTGCCCAGTGAAGTGATCATCATTTTTTTTTTTTCGTAATCTCATCGTTTGTGATCGTCCTCTCTTCGGATGAAGTGCAACACAAATATCTAGATATTATATATATATATACATACATACATATATATTATATATATATATATATATATATATATATATAAATCAACCACATATGTTGCTAGTAAATAAATTATATAATATATATAGTGATGATAACTGTCTATAGTTTCACAGCGTCATGATCATAAATAGAAATTTTTCGGCTTATAAAATTGGGAAGATAATGGGTACCTCGAGACCAGAGCGGTAGGTCCAAACAATCGCCTGCCTTGAGGCAAGGGACCATTAAGGTCCAACAGCGGTGAGAGCTGTGATTGGTTGAAACAATATGTGGCTGTCGCCCGCCATTCTGGGATGAAACGAAACGAATTTTTTTTTTGTATCTCACCCTCTCGCCCCCATTCCATGGAAAAGAAAGAAATAAAATTTAAGAGGAGGTATGGAAAAAGAACAAAAAAAAAAAAAAATAAGATAACTGGCAAATTCCGCGTTAAAAATTTTGGTAGATCTTACGTACGTATGTACGTACACACACACACACATACAAATATAAAATTGTGAAAAGAGAAAAAAAGAAAAAAAAAAAAAGAGAGAAACAGAAGAAAAAGTTGAAATAAAACGGAAAAAAACGAAATGATGATGATGATGATAATAATAATAATAATAATAATAATAATAATAATAATAATAATAATAGAGATAAGATATTTGAAAAATAACATAACGGATCTCTCCCAGAAAAGCAGACTATGCCCAATTTTTAGAGCTTTCCACAGAACGTCTTTATTCGGAACAGTCTATAATATGACACTCAATAAATAACAGAACTTCTACATGTCCAAAATTCTGCCATCTGATTGTCCTGCCGAATCTAAAAAACAAAAAAGAAAAAATAGAAAGAAAAGAAGAAAAAAAAAAAAAGAAAAAAAAGATAAGAAAAGAAAAGAACCGGTGTGCGCATGCCGGTGTGAAAAATGCCGCGTGTCCCGAATTTCAAGGAGTCCTTTCGAGGATACTTCGAATCGTGAATTTCACTTACTCCTTATTAATTTTGTTCAGTTCGTTATTAAATTTGCATGAATCATTATTAGGAATTATCTTAATTGCACATGACTCTCGGCCTTTTTAAACACACGTAATGCATCATCATCGTAAAGAAGAAGAAGAGGAGGAAGAAGAAGGAAGAAGAAGAAGAAGAAGAAGAAGAAGAAGAAGAAGTAGAAAAAGATGTAGAAGTAGAATTACAAGTAGAAAAAGCAGAAGAAGAAGAAAGTTGAAGGGATCCGATGTGATTCGGCAGGACAATCCCTGAAAAACAAAGTATATAATAACAATGTATAGATTTAGGTACGTACACGTGTTGTACACGGCGCGGATATGCAGTTTTGAATTTGTTTTAGTCGGAGTACTATAGCTGAGAAACTCAAAGTTGAAAAAGAGAGACAAACAGGGTGCCTACTGACAATTAACTCAATAACAAAGATAAAGGATATCAAAAACTAATGCTGATAGATCATTATAAAAGCGCACAAATATACTCTTCACAATCCTTTTCAAATTCAAGATATATATGTAGATTGCTATCCATGAATTACTCTATAATTTAGATCTTATTCGAAATTTAATTAACATTTAAAATGGTTTATCTGTCTTTTTTTTTTTTTTTTTTTTTTTTTTTTTT
>NC_057708.1:1148923-1161423 GCF_014466175.1 Vespula pensylvanica | reverse complement strand
TATATGATAAACCGGCCGAGCGGCCGAATATATAGAACTAGTAGTGACAAAGCTTTTTATCGAATAGAAAACGCACGTAATAATCGTGAAATATAGATCGTATGACTGAAAAAGCAAATATCTTTCGATTGTAATAATATTAATTTAATGTAATCGTGCTCCTGATACCAATGACTCTAGTTTCGGGAGGAGGTATATCACATCCAAAGACTCATGATGTGTCCAAAATCAAAGTGGCTGCCCGACGTGGAAGGAATTGGAACAGATGTAATTTCGTTGGCCGCTCGACCCACCTGCCCATTGACAATAATGTAAATATACAGAAATATTTATATAAGTATATTAATATGACGATGATGAGACAATAATAATAGAATTAATAATAAGAGTAATAATAAATATAATGATATATATAGATATATATATAGATAGGCCATGTCACCGCATGCTATTTGCTAAGGACCAACCTTGTTGCACTTGTATAAAACACGGTTTTAGTAACCAGACTGGGTTCGTTCAACACTCACCAAGGAGTGACTGGGCACCCTGCAAACGCACCGTTAAAACGTAAACGTACAAGACACGCTGACATCAATTCTGGCATACGGATGAATCCTGAGCGCGCTAATATTCGTACTGTCATACTTCTTCCTGCCTCTCTCTCTCTCCCCTTTTTTTTTAAAACTTTAGAATTCTAGTGTACCCTCATTAAATTAAAAACTGTGTTTTCTCCCCATTGTTTAGTCCCTTTCTGTTATTTCTTTTAGTTTCTTTCCTCCCCCTCACTCTGATTTCTTTTCTCCTTTCCTTATATAGATATTACACTATTCTAATCTTGGGTAAGTAAAATTGGAATGAGGGAGAAAGGGTTGGGTACACGCCAAAAGGCTATACATAATGGTGGATGAAGTGCAAAAGTGTATTACCTCGTCTCATATCTTAGATGAAAAGAACTCTCTCTATTTTATGGCTTCAATATCATTGAAGTACTTTGTAAAAAATATATTGTCATAAATATATTACAAATAGCATGATCCGTCTTAATGTTATTAATGGATTTACGAATTTAAAGCAAAGGGATCTGTATGGATAGGCCGTTCATTTGTAAAGCAGTGAATCAAATAGACCCACCAAAGAAAAATTAAATTTGTGAATAACATTGATGATCTACTATAGTAAAGAGATAATAATAATAATAATAATAATAATAATCATAATAATAATAATAATAATAATAATGATGATAATAATAATAATAATAATAATAAGGAAAAGACACGTGATATGTCTTACAATATTTTTTGTAATATTATCTAATTTCAAATTGCTAGATATATTCTTCTTTCTCATGCACTTAACAGATGTTCTTTGATGGTTCTAAATCGATAAAATGAGGGTACATAAGTAATTGACATATTTGCACAAATTTATCGGGGTAAAAGGAGGGCCCTTTTTTTTGGGGGGACAGAGATCAAAGTTTGAAATGGTGAACTTACCTGGTGGTAGGCCCATGGGGGGCGGTCGCATCATGTTACCTCCATGAATAAGAGCAGGTGCAGCTAAGGTCATTGTGGGTCGCATTAATGGTGCCATAAGAGCAACAGAGCTCACAGGCATTGCTGCTGATGCTGGTACCATTACTGCTTGTGGAGGCCTTTGAAACCTTTGTTGTTGTTGCTGTTGAAGAGCATTTAATGCAGCTTGTTGTCTTTGCTGCTGATCTTGAAATGCAGCAGCTACATTAGCAGCTGCTTGTTGCTGCTGCTGCTGTTGTTGTTGTTGTTGTTGTTGCTGTTGTTGTTGTTGCTGCTGCTGCTGCTGTTGTTGCTGCTGCTGCTGCTGCTGTTGTTGTTGTTGTTGTTGTTGTTGTTGTTGTTGCTGTTGCTGTTGCTGTTGCTGTTGCTGTAATGCTGCAGCCTGTTGATTGGCATCAGCCTGTACCGATCGGGACTCCTCTGTTTGCCGCCGTTGATATTTCGGCAGTCTTGCTCTAATTTCCTCCTAATATATATTTCCAATGTTAGAAACTATTTTTAATAATATTAAAATTCGCACTTGAATACTTACTAAACTGAGATCTTCAGGGGGATGAATAATTTTACTAGCAGCCCCTGTTGTTGCAATAAGATTAACTTTTTGTTCGCTACCAAGGTTACTATTAGTCGTGGTACTACTTTCAGTACCGCTATAAGCAGGGAATGTTGGCTTGACCGGTCCTATAGACCCACCAGCCACTGATGTAATTGGTTTAAAATCTGTACCCAACGGGGTAGATGTCACAGCCGTAGATGCAGCAGTGGAAACAGCCGCAGCACTTGGAAATAATGGCCTTGTTGGCGGCATGGATGTACCAGATACCGGTGGTTGTATGCCTGGTGGCATACCTGGCATTCCAGGCATCATACTATACAAGCAATTAATTATAATTAATTCGATTGTTTGAAGAATATTTTATGTATTCGAATGTAACTCAAAAAATAATCCTACCCAGGTCCCATAAATGGTGGACCTACTGGGCCCATAGGTCCCATCATATGATGCATGGGTGGTGGGAACTGACCCATTGGTGGCATACCAGGATGTGTTGTCATTCCCTGCATTACACCAGACATGATACTAGAACCCGTAGGCATAGCTCCCGGTGCTGAACCTAATAAACCTTCCGGCTTCGCCTTCTTTTGTACAGGTTCATCTTCCCCAGAACTAGGTGATCCTGGTCTACCACCATTTCGTTGTCTTTCATGCTCTTTAGCATCATTTGGTGGGATTCCTTCCATTCCATATATTTCTATTTCAATGTTGCTACGATTTGGCAAAGAGTTAGGTACTTTATCTATTGCTTCTTTGTGTACCTATAATATCAATAATAATAATAATAATAATAATAATAAATACATACATATATAAAATAAAATATTGACAATAAACATAAATGAAAATAGAATAATACTACATAAAACGTTATATTACCTGCATACAATGTATACTAAGTCCTGGTCCCGTATATAATTTTTTATGACAAATGTGGCACTTGAAGTGTTTTGCCTTTTGATGTTGAATAAGAATTTTTTCGTCTTCAAATTCTCTATTGCAATACCTTAATGAAAAATTAAATTAAGGAAAGTATACTCTGATATAATATAATGTAATGTCAACTTATTAAATACATGAAACTTTTTATAGATATAACAACAATTAGAAAAACCTTTACGATTAAATAATGCATCACGAGGCGATTTGAATTATTATCGAATTGTAACCTTTTTACGACGTACGTATTATTTAATATACATATATTGATTTCTACAAGGACTGTGTATTAGTCTTACGTGCGTATCGTCGTTACATTACATGAAGATACTCATTATTTCTTATATTTATGACGTAATACGATTACCATTAAATACTTGACAAATTGGAAAGAAATTTAATATAAAAATATAATCAGTATCTTTATTTCGAGTAATAGTCACACATATACGAATGCGATCCTAAAATATAATTACGTAAAATACTTTTCGATGAACATTTATTTCATAAAGGATACCAACACCATGGTCTCGATTGCTTCTTCTTTTTACGTCCCATATCCTATTTCTTCTAATCAAAAACTTAAAAGAAGCACAAATATGTTAAATACGTTAGGCAACTACGTGGTAAGAACTCGATCCGCACACCAGCAATACACACGCGTAAAAACCGATAACAGAAAATGGCGCCAGCATCTTTTCCGTATACAGCGGAAGTCAGTGTAACCAATCAATGAAAATAAAAGTCTTTGTAAGCTTTGTTTTATATATCGCGCTTTTTAGAGATGATTTTTTTATTGATTAATTTTACGAATAACATAACAATAACGAATTAAACATTTTTGTTAATAAAAAGTACTTCTCCATAACCACAATGTTATTTGCCATTCAAGTTTATTCAATTCATGTTCTTACCATTTCACGACATATATATATGTACAACGATTTATAAAGATACAAATATGATTTTGTGCACAATATTAAAAAATGAGTGAAAGAGCGACATCAATATGGTTAAAACATTCGTCATTATTTACAATTTGGACGCTTTTATCGAGTAGTGTAATTTTCAATATTTCATATATATTAATATAAATAAACTGTGATATATTATATCATGACAATGATTATTATCTACACACATATTTACATACATAAATTGTCAATTATAGAAATTAATGAGAATAGAGTTATACCTACATAAATATAATATAAATGGTGGACTGCAATGATTGTTAATAAAAATTCAATATTTTGTGAATATTTCAAAGTAAGAAAGGGGTTTTAAAAGTAGAGGAAGACCTCTGTTAGCTAGCGAGTCTTTGTTTCAAAGGAAGATCGCTTTCAGAATCGCTTGAATCATTAGCGCCAGCAAGATCATTATCGGACGATAAATATTCTTCTCTTTTAGATTTGTTTAGCCTTTGTACTTTTTCTTTCTAGAATATTTAATAAACATTTTTTACATAAATTGATAGCATGTATTAAATAATGTAAAACAGATTCGTTTGTGATTACCTTTGACCAATGTTTTGCTGGTCTCTTTGATATATTAGTCTTGGGAACATATTTATTAGCTACTGCTTCGACCCTTCTAATATCAAAGTCTTGATCAACTTTTGTAACAGTCTGTAATCTCTGTTCTTCTGATGTTACATATAAATCATCTGGTTGATGATAACTATTGTGAACATCGTATGCTTTTTTACTACAAAATAATGCAGCACAAACCGTACATTTGATGAGATCTTCTGGTACTGCTTCTCTTTCCTCCTGTTATTAAACAAATATTACATTTAGATCATTGTTCTATAAGGTTTTTATTATAATCTTTAAATTATATATCATATCATTTACTTGAGTATGAGCCCTCTCCAAATGTTGTTGTAAGTTAAATTTTACAATATATTCTACGCCACATAAATGACAATAATAAACACTCAAAGCATCGTTCATGGAATTGACCTTAATTTTATTGCTTGGTGGTGGAGTAGCAATTGGTTGATATAAATGCACCATCCTTTATTACAAAAAATATATATTTTTATAAATTTATTAACACAAAAAACAATAATTATAATTACCTTTTATGTATGGAACGATAATGATAGTCCAAAGCTTTTTTATTATAAAATATCACGTCGCAGTCCTCACATTTTTTATGCTGATCTTTATTTTCACCTTCAATGGAATCATGTGATGCTTGATGATTATCTCTATGAGTCTAACATAAAATAATATTCTTATATTTAATTAGAACTTTACAGGAATAAAGTCAAAAAAAAAAAAAAAAATAAAACATTTGAATTTATTACTTTTAATGGAAATTGCATGCCACAATAGTGACAATAGAATTTTGTTGACGAATTTGAATGGACTTTAAACCTATGTCTAATCGTTGCGGTTACACTGTCAAATGATTGTCCACACACATCACATTTAGTATCTGCATTTTTGCTATTTCTAACAGGACGTCCACGAGTATCTATTTCTTTATTTGCATGTTTTCTGAAAGAAAAATTACACATTTGCATACTTTTGAACATCTATATAACTTCTAAACTTCTTTTATTAGAATATCATTATTTCTAATTTTTTTAACGCAACACATGTATACATCACTTACATCTGATAAAACTTTAGCTCATATTATACTTCCTTTTCAAAATAATCGTCTAATCTTAAAAATATATAAATAGTGATGTAAATATATCATGTATATAATAACCTCAAATCAAAACAACTATGATTGAATGACACAATGAGAGTAATACTCAATGGATAATATAGTTCATTATAGTGACAAAAGTAAGAAGAAATAATATAAAATGTTTTGTTGTCTAACTCGTAATGATTTCTTTCTTAAATTTATGAAAATAATACAAATAAACTCGTTCTATAATTTCACGAATAGTCGAGATCGTTGATTTTGTTTATAATAAGAAATATAAAATTTAACATAAATACCTAAAATGTTCCTGTAATCCTTCTTTGGAATCTAATTTTGAATCACAGAGAACACACTTATGCTGCCCCTTAGCACTCATTTGGGCGCGAATTTTTGTTCTAAAAAGAACATCGGAACTACTTCAATCGTAACGATGCAAAACGATACGATTATGCGTTTTGCATTTCTGTATCCATACGTTAAATAAAAAATTAAAGCACTTTAGAAATTCCTCAAAGAATATTTACTTCTTTTTTCTCGCTATTATATAAATGAACTCCGCGAAATATTTTTGTGCGTAATAAATAATATATCTTCTAAGAATTCACGTTGTAGAGAAAAATCAATTTTCAGCCATTTTAATTATCTTGAAAGTCGCGCCATCTATCTAAAAGGAATACAAAAATCTCGACACAATACAACAAAAGATTAAATATTTTTAACCTATAAAATTCATATACATGTATGTGTATATATATATATATTTCTTTATCTGTTTTTTTTTTTTTTTTGAAAGTACATATAAACTTCAAATAACATTAATAATTCAAAGCAATATACATGTGTTACAATGGAAGACCTATAAATAAAATTATATTCAACAATATTATATAAAGTTAGACTTTTTTCGACCAGATCTTTCCTCTTGCTTATAAAACATTTGCCAATTATACAAACAAAAAATATAAAAAATAATAGCTATTTTATAAATATATAATTATATATCTTAAATAATTTCACTTGACGAAAAATAAAATTTAACATTTCCTTGCTTGGCTCGGAATAATTTAAAATTATTATCATAATTTTCATATATTAGAAACCGAAAATATTCTTTTTCTTTTTTTTAAATTTTGGTTCCAAGACTGTATAAAAATATTTTTCACGTAATATAATTTCAATAGATCTGTTCGTAGTATTTGAATATACGTTTTTATAATGTAACTTTAACATATATTATCCATCTGTTACACCTTGAGCTGCCAACTCTGCTAGAGTTCTTTCGAGGTAACTTGTATCAGGATAACCATGACCAGACGTAGATGGACCTAATTCAGTCTTATGATGAATTTCATTCCATGTTATTACATCTTCACGACCGGTAGTTATAGATCGTCCAATTGTGAATATCAGTCTTCGTTCAAATGCAATTTGTAACAGTCTTAATACTCTACGACCTAAGTTATTATCTGGTAAATAACAAACTCTTGGAAAACCAACAGCGTAATATGCTTGGCCAGGATTTGGATGTTCTGATCCTTGAACTCCAGATGGAATGCTAATGTAAAATATAAAAAAATCAATATGAATGAAAAAATAATTGATTCTTGCTTCATAAAATATATAAATATATATGCATAAACTATACATACATAAATATATATTCTTATTTCATAAAAAAAATTACAAATCTTTTATTTTTTTTTTTACTTACTCATATGTTATCTGTATTGTATTAGTTTTTGGGAAACCAGGTAAAGATCTTGGTATCCTTGTCCAGTTCATAGTACCTGGTGGTTGATTACCCCTTTTCTCTCCGTATATTAGTCTACACACTGGACATTGTATGTACATAGGTGGTTGTTGACAACTAAGCATTGCATTTAGACATGCTAAGTGTAATCTATGTTTGCAACGAGTTAATTCTACTGTCAGAGGTTCAGGACTGCCTAAACATACAGGACATGAATCGGAATCATCACTTTCAACTACTTTTACATACTGAGATATTACGTCTGATGTTGTATCTACGCCTAGAATAAAAATCATTGTTTATCATTAATCATAAATAATGAAAAAAATTTATTAATTCGTTCATTGAATCACAACATACCAAAATTAGATTCTTTGAATGCATCATCACTTCCCATACTACTGTCTAACAAATCCACAGGATTTTCATGACTCAAATACGTTGATACAGTGTCAACACTAGGTCTACGACCGCTTTTTGTACTACTGGAATCTACATCCAAAACACTGTCCCATGTTTTTGTTTTATCAGAAGTTTCAACAGTCGTAATAGAATCATTATTGTCAATGTTATGTTTGTTACTAAATATGTTGAAATTATTTAAAATAACTCTTGCAATATTGGAAGGGCCTGTATCTCCACTTTTGCTCTATAAAAAAATAAAATTGAATGTATAAAATGAAAGATTGAAATGTATCGTAATAAAACGTATAAACTTACTTTTTTATTATTTTTTTTGGTACTACTGTTAGACGTTTTCTTATGGATCATTTTACTTGAACTTTTAACCGTCACAGAAGTGCCCTTTTTCCCAGTAGCAATTTGTAATTCTTCTAAAGCAACTTTAACCAATGGATAAGGTGCTTGTTGAACACGACGAATAGGTCTTACATAGCCGGTACAACAACGAACTTGAGTCAGATTACAAAAATTGATGATATATGGAAAACCTAAATAAGTCTTAGAAACATCAATAGTCTTGTCACCCTAAAATTCAAAATGATATATACAACTGTCCTACCTCGTACTAATCTAGCTTATGCTTACTCGTGCCCAGGCTTCTTCGATAAGACACTGTACTTCCATATCGTAAGTATGCCAATCGTCGGTATCTCCAGCCCATTCCCATTTAGCACCTTTCCCTGCCGGTGAAACAGGATGATAAAATTTTCTTCTTACATTATGCGTTTCATCTCCATCATCACTGCATTGCATCTTGGTCTTCAAATTAATATAATACCTAATAAAAATTAGAAAGACTTAAAACATGTTACTGGCGATTGACGGTGACAGAGAACTAACGTCTGATTTAATGTCACATATTTAAAAGTTAATATTTTCTTTTTGAAATGAAAGAAAAACAAATTGCAAAATAAATGAAACCTTTCCAAACTAGGATCGGCATCGTTAAGGAAGACTCTTGTGAGTTTTTTACAATGAGCTCTTTCAAGGTGTTGAGATACTGCTGGACTATATGGTCTCCATCGCCCATGACGATTTTCCCATTCCCAAACTACTACTGCATGACCGTGTTCTTGCCCGTGACCGTTCATCTTTACATTTAGGAATTTCACACACACACACTACGCATACTATCGCAATAGTAACGTGGGAACATTTTCAAGTTTCCCACGGCCACTTTACAACGATATATTCACACTATTTACGGATTATTTTCTGTAAAAAATGAAAATTGATTATAAAAAATTACTACAAATCTTTTAATCCGATAAACGTTTCAGGAACATTTTACAATTCTTGACTGTCGACGTTTACAAAAAAAAAAATGTTAAAAAGAAAAAAATTAGACATTCATCCAGTTTGCAAAGTAATCGAACATAAAACCACAAAACGGTCAGCGTGGTTCTACTTGACATAAAAACTAGAATGCGATTTCAACGCCATCTGAGAAGAAAAATGGCTGACATATCGATAACCTAACATATATGTAAAACTAATCGAAATAAACGTATACATGAGTATTATACTGTTTATATTATGTTTATTAAAATAATTAAAAAAACACGCAAATCATTTTTAAGCTCTTATTTGTGTTCTATACTATTCTGACGATCACGTGAACGAAAAACGAAGTAATCGAAAATTCGCGCCATTTGAACATCATATGATTAGTCATGTGATACCACTGTCGAAATCGATAGACGAATTTTTTCGAATAAAAATTATTCGAATTAATAATCAAATCTGTTTAGATTCAATTGAAATGTCTTCCTCGTGTTATTATTATTATTTTTTTTTTTTTTTTATTATAAAAATAATCGGAATTTTTTAAAAATAAAAATCTTTGTTCGACTCGTCGTTTTATCTTAAGAACAAATTAAAGTTTTGACTTTATTTAATTTTATATAATGTTTATAAATATTTCGTAATAATGACGTAGTGTTTATGTTAATTCAATTATAATTGCAAGATATTAGTGAAGTTTCTCTAAAATATGTCTGTAAAGTTGGTATCATTGCGTAAGCACATATCGGACTGTACGTCGTACTTGTTCTTATTAACGCCGAATATCTTAAAGGGTCGAACGGTTTGATTTAATTTCAGTAGAATATTATTATATTTGAAGTAATATCTAAATGGTAAAGATAATATGAGCATTTTATTCATTCGAAGGGAAAATTATCATCCTGTGACATTTAATACATACATAATAAAAAGTAACTGAGAGTGAATAGATTAGAAAAATTTGAAAGAGATTTATTCATTACATTATTTTAAAGTTAATGAAAAAAAAAAAAAAAAAAAAAAAAAAGGATTCTTTGAATATGTGTATTAATCTAACGAATTGGATGTCGGTAGACGCAATTATAACTTTTAAATTAAATTAGAGGAAGGTATAGTATCGTTAAAATTGCGTATATCCGTGAATCGAGATGATGGATGTCGACAAAATTGCCGTGTTCGCCGGTGTGGGACTTGCTGTAGCAGTTGGAGCATTTGTATTATGGGGTCCGTCTCCTAAACCTAGAAGAAGAGGTAATTTATTTTTATCGACGAAGATCAATGGATATAAATAACATTATCGATATCTATCAAGACATTTTAATAAGATTTTATTTATCGTTATATTTATAACTTATTAAATGTTATGTAGGTAAAGTGGTTGGCATTAGTAATCTAGGATATACTTGCTTTTTAAATTCCTTGTTGCAAGCACTCGCTGCTTGTCCGACTTTAATCACATGGCTTCAAAGGCAACGAGAGAAGAACGAAAAATGCAATTTTACCACTACTTTGCTTTCAGTCTTTGAAAGTACGATGTAATGTTTAATATATTGCAATAAATATTTTACATTGATAAATATTTCATTGTATAAGATGTAAACTGTTTAAAATATACGATAATGTACTTTGTTAGAAATCAATGGTCATACCGACGACTTATACGGAGATGTAACGCCAATTGAGATAATATCGTCTCTTGGTTCGCAATGGAGTTTTGCGCCTGGTTACCAAGATGCTCATGAATTATTTCATATACTTCTAAATGCATTGCAGGCAGAAATTCAACCCATTAACAGAGTACGAATCTTAATTATTTTGTACAAAGATATTGTACAAATAGAATCAAATCTAAAAGAATAATAATTATAAATTTATATCATTTTTATAGCGAGGTTGTCTGTCAGACGCATTACCTAGAAGTCCTTTAGTTGTGGCAGATCTTAAGGGTTCGGGAGAACCGATAGGTCTTCGAAGTGTATCATGCAATGATATAGTATCTGCCGAAAGAAATCCAAATTCTATGCACGGATTTGACACGAACTGTAACAATCATATGACAATATCCACACCATCTATATCATCTCATATACCTTTAGAGTACAAGCCTGGTAAAATTCTGGATAGATCTTCGGAAATGTTATCGCAACATAAGAGATATGACGCAGAAAACGATGAGCCAATATGGAATTATCTTTGTGAAGTATCTTTAATTAATATGCCGCCTATATGGAACGAAGTGCATCCATTTTCTGGATTACTAACTAGTCAATTACAATGTATTAATTGCAATTGGAAGGTTGGTAAAAATTGTTATAAATATTTTCTAATATTCTTTTTCTTCTATTTTATTTTATTTTGTTTTATCACTTTTATTGAAACAAGTGTTGCAATTATTATCTTTCTTTCAGTCCCCCGTACGTTATGATAAACTTGAAAGTATTTCTTTGCCATTACCTGCTCCTGGTTCAGTTCTTCAATGGAAGCAACATACTTTAATTGAATTATTTTCACGTTTTGTGAGTAGTGAAATTGTTCATGATGTAGAATGCGATGGTTGTGCATCTCGTTGCGATGCTGTTAAAACCCTTACCCTTGGAAAATTGCCTAAATGCTTGTGTATACATATACCAAGAACTACATGGAGCTCATCCGGAATGCCAATTAAGAGAGATGATCCTGTTGTTTTTTCTGACACTTTAGTGTTAGATCCATTTACATTCATAGAAGCAAAAAAAAGACTTGCAAAAGTAAGTGATACGTTCTTTTGAAAAAGAAAATGAACGATAAACGTAATAAATATAATATCATTTATATTCTTTAGGGAGATGCACAAGCAATGTTGCTTCTTACAAATCAACGGTCGACCTATGGTAAACATAAATATCAACTTCAAGCTGTTGTAGAACATCGCGGACCTGTGGATGCTGGTCATTTTGTATGTTATAGACGAGGAACTAGACCTGATAGATGGCTTTATACATCAGATTCAACTGTTGAAAACACATCCCTGACAGATGTACTTTGTGCCAGTCCTTATCTTCTTTTTTATGAACGAATTCATGAATTGCATGCATAGTTAGGAACAAATTAAATCTGAGGTTGTTAAAGAATTTATGGTGATTCTTATTAGAATTTTCATATAATCATTCCTCTAGTAAATTCATTCGTTTTTGGGTCCAGTATAATCGTAGGAATGAAATCATTGTTAAGAAATCTTTTAATTTCTTAAAGGTATGAATTGAATCACTGTTGTGCCATAACTCCTATTAGAATCAAATTATTATCTTTCGACATTTTTTTTTTT
>NC_057708.1:1134458-1148913 GCF_014466175.1 Vespula pensylvanica | reverse complement strand
TTTTTTTTCTAATAGATCTCAAAGAATTTACAGTTAATTTGAAATTAATCATAAAAGGAATATAAGTGTTTATGTAATGTCCGTACGAATATTTTGATTATGAGGTAGTACAGATGATATGACTAAAGTAATTGTCAAATATTTATAGTTTATCTGAAGCTTCATTCCTAAATTTAGAAATTTTTATAAGTAGAGTTTGCGTACGATATTTAAAGCAAAAAAGTATGAGTACAGAGATTAGAAAAAAAAAAAAAAATAGAATATAAATTCGGATGCATGATTCATAAAATAATGTCTTCTGTGCAATCGTCGTAAAACATACAATGTTAGCTAAGGCTTAATGTAACTATTAAAATTAAATTGTGCCAAATAAATGCACATTTTGTATAATATCATATAATGTAAAAAAAAAAAAATGTGCCCCTGCAATTAGTGAGAATACTACATTTTACAATATCCATTGTTTAGTGCTAGATTTAGATATAATTTTTAAAAAGACTAAGGCTGTCCATCACCTTTCTCTCGAAGCGGGGAACGGTTTTATAAGTTTGTGTAGATTATACTAAATAGATAGTGTCGAAATGAAGTAATGTTTTGATTTTTATAAAAATAATATATATAATGTATAAGTATCTATTCACTAATTATTATTATTATTCACCAAATAATCAACAAAATTTTGATTTTAGTTACAAATCTGTATACTTTATATACATTCGTCCACGATATTCCAATATATACGATTTATTTATTTATGCAAATATTATTAGTAATATAAAGTGATAATACTGTAATGTTTAGTTAGAATTTGATTGAAAAGATTTTTAAAAGTACATTAAAATATATAGCCATTCGCTCAGTAGTACTCGATATATTGCAATATCGACCAAAGTTTCATCATGTAAAAGTTGCTATATTATAAAATGCTCGCATTTTAAAATAGAAATGCGCGACTATTCTCTCTATATTATTCGTACAGTTTTTTGCATAGTATATATTTTTACAAAAATCAACCCATAAGTTCTCTTCCACAAATTTAAAAAATAGTTCACAATACCGTCGGTATAGTAGTCTTCTAAGTTTTTTCAATTATCGACGGAGGAGTTTTTTTTTTATCAAATATCGGCAAGATAGATTTCAGTTTTATCGACCGACAGTTGGAGCGATTGATTTGCATTACTTAAAAATATATCTGATTGTATCTGAATGGTTGACTTGTACTACTTAAGAAATATATCTGATCATATATGTGCCGTTGATTTGTTAACATAAAATATGTTTAATCATATAAAAGCGATCCGCTTGTACTACTTAAAAAATTTTTTACCATATACGAGTGATTCGTTACTTAAATGTCTGATCATATACGAGCACCTGTTATCATATTACCATTATTTTACTAGATTACTACCGTTACTACTACCACATTATTACCAATAGTACTACCAAAATATCGAAAATAATATTTACGTTAACATTGAGAAAAAGCATAATTCTTGCTCCATTTTGATGAAAAAGGTCTCATTTTAAAAACGAAAGTTTAATATAGGACCTTGTTTTTTGAATTTACAAAATAATAAGTAAATTGTTCATGAAAAAATATCATTTTTTAACACGATTGAATAAAAATAAAAAGATTCTGCAGGGTAGTATATATAATAACGTAGTTTCTAATTATAATAAAAACTTTATATATAGGAGATAAAAAATATATAGTATTGGAATAAAATGTAGAAAATAAGAATTATAATGTATGTTTTTGGTGAAGGACTTACTTTATCTTTTGTAGAAATAAATCTTGAAATAATATACAATAGAGTGGATATTAATAATTGTTAAAAAATTTACATATATATGTATATATATATAACTTTTTATAAAAGTTCAATTTAAAAATAAAACGTAAATAAAGAATACGTATGAACCAATTATATAACAGCATTGATAAGATAGCATATCATTGGTCAATATAAAGATTCAATCTGATTGGCTGATTGGTTGATTTTCTTCACGTGCCGATATACATATAACAAAACACTTCGTGTAATTGGATTAGTTGTGTTTTTGTCGTATGTCATGCGAGAAAGTTGACTAAAGGTATAAGCTGTCTGAACATTATGTTATATTTATATAAAACAGAATTAACCGTTTTATCGGTTACGCAATGACAAAATGTGAACAATTTTTTAAATCTTTCGTAACGATGTATGAGTTGTATGAATGATTGAAATGTACATAAACCTACTTATATGTATATTCCATTTGTAAATTATTATAATCAAATTCTTTAGATTTATAAAGCTTATTTGGAGCAATAGTATAATTGTAAGAATGCCACACTCCATCAGTAATAAAGAAGATATGGTAAGTATAGAAAAGTCAAATCGTTCATTATTTTAGATAGGTTATGTGAAACATTTTCTATCCATTTTATCTTACTTTGCACAATGTATCGGTAAAAAATACATTGTATAAGTTAATATTTATATTTTAAAATACGTTCTGTATTAAGTAATGATAATAATAATGATATATATATATTTATAAACATATATGTATATATATATGTAGGAACCAAATATGAGCGACATAAGTGCAGATTTTGCTTGTTTAAAAGTATCTGCTTTAGGAAAAGTTTCGCGTATATCCGGTGAAATCGATCGGATTACGATTGGTCCTAATTCAGATTCAACTAAAAATGATTTTCAAAAATTGGAGAATATTGAAAATGAGCAAAATTCGTGCAATGTCAAATCGCCTCAGAAATCTATAGATGAATGGAACAATAAGATTTCAACACAAAGTGGCATTACGTTTTCAATAAAAAAGATATTACTGGAAGAAGAGTTACAAAGAAGAGAGAAAGTCAGGGTAAATTTTTTTGCAGATAATACATTCCAAGGAATACTATTATTTTAATTAGATATTTAAAAAGGATCAAATAATATAATGATAATTATTATTATATTTTGTAGAAAGAAGTGCAGCGTAAATGGCAACACATGGAAGAGAATGGAACTGCTATACAGAAACATATTTCCCTTTCACGTTCGAATATGGCTCAAGAAAGAGAGCGCAAAAGTGCACAAAAATATGCCGATATATTAGCCGAGGAGGAACGAATCGCAGAACAAGAAGAGATAAGAAGGAAACACGAACAGCAGTTACACGCTCAAAGAGCTCAAGAACAAAATGAAAAAATGAAACGTGATATGGAAGAGTGTAGAAAGAAAATGAAAGAAAAGGAAGAATTGATAAAAAAGATAGTACTCCTTAGACACGAATTTGGAGTCAAATATTATGATATTATTATTCTTTCAAAAAATTGCAAAGACAAAAGTACTATAGCAAGTTTTTTTATAATGCATTCGGTCGCTCTAAAACAATTGCATCGACAAATTGAATCTTTGGATGAAAAAATTAAGGTATTAGTAATATAATTCTTATAGTATATACAATATTATTTTCTATTTTTATTATTTCACTCATCTATATGTATTTAAACTTAAAATAGAGAGGAGATTTGGCGCCTGTAGATCTTTATACCGCAGAAATGACGGTACAACAGATAGATGAAATTTTATGCTCTTTAAGGGCAGAATTAGGTTTGTATATTTTATTATTAATATTACAATTACATTCTAAGATATTAATAATAATCGAATAAAAATATCAACATACTTATACTTTCAGATAGAATAACTGCCGAGAAGATAATTCCTGTATCGAATGCAGATGTACAAAATACAGATTTGATCCAGGAAGAGCCAAACCAAGAATCCAAACCAGAAGAAGTTGTAACAGTTTACGAAGTTTCAACCACAGATCAAATCAATAATGATAATGTCGACAAAAACGTTGACAACAATAAAGCTCAAGAAATTGTTCCAGGAAATATTCCAGAATCTGTTCCAGAAACTGTTCCAGAGTCTGTTCCAGAGATTGTCCCAGGAACTATTCCAGAACCTACTACCGAAACTGTTCCAGAACATACACCGGAAACTGTTCCAGAAACAGTTCAAGCGATAGAAACATCCACAAATCACCAAGTCAGTTCTGAAGATATTTCATCAACATCGACTGTGCCATTACAAGAAATAGAAGGTAAGTATTAACGTTTCTGTATCAATGAAATATTATATATATATATATATATATATATTATTTTCTTTCAGATAATATATATAAATATGTCGATAAAGAATCATTACAAATATACATTCATAGTCAAGAAATTTTGGAGAATTATGCCAAAAATTATAACGAGTTTTCACGATCGCCCAGTACAAAAAAATTTAGGTTCGAATGTCAAAAGGCAATAAATATTCCTGTAAATGCAATTTCTGTTATTAACGAGCAACATCTTAAAGATAAATATGAAAGATTGCACAATCTTCTCATTGGAAGATCATCTCCAAACCTAGGACAACATCCACAAGGAGCAGCATTTTGTAAAGATGTTTTAGCGAAAAAGATAGTAGTACGTATTTTCAATAGATTTCTTTTAACGAATCTTCTATTTTCATCCCGGAAGAAGATTACATTTTTTTTCTTGATACATTTTTATTTAATAACAGAGTCAAGGAGAAACACTTGTTTCAAGCAAACCAAAAATGGCATTTGCCATAGCTGCAATAATCGTAGCTCTTTGGAACGATCATAGCGATTTTGGTGAACTACTTTTAGCACATTTTCACAAAATTTGTCCGTTTACGGTTCCTGTATTCATGCCGAAAAAAGAAGGACAAACTAATGAAGAATATTACAAGTCATTGGGTTATAAATATTCTGAAAATGGAAATGTAGAAAAGCAAGATAAATTTTTGAAAAGAATGTCTGGATTAATGAGATTGTATATTTCTATAACTGTAACATCGCAAAGAAAAGGAATTACAAAGAAACATCCTTATGGATTACGGCATACCTGGAGGTGGCTTGCAGCTATATTAAATAGTGGTAAAGTTACTTTTTTCTTATCATCATCATCATCATCATCATCATCATCATTATCATTATCATTATTATTATTATTATTAATTTCAATTTTCAAAGACAAACTAATGTGTTAATCATATATTTATCCGTACTTATAGAATCTCAACCGAACACATCAGATCTTCGTGCGACTCTTATTTTGGATGTATTAGAAGTTGCAGGAAATTCACTTTGGAGTGTTTATCCTAAACAATTCCAAAAAATGTTAATGTTATTAGCTAATGAATATTATCCTCGTATGCAAAACACGGATGGTATTGGTGGTGGACCTTTAGTACGTTTAGAGGAATTTTTAAAAAACACATTAGCTAGGGGTTCTATACCACCTCCAGATGGGTATCTTGCTCCGAATTTTTGGTAACTTTTTATAGATAAATTTGTTTTGCGTGATTCTTGTGCATTGTACGTATCATAATTTGTATTTAAAAAACAAAACAAAAAAAAAACAAAAACACGAATGAAAAACCAAAAGAAAGAAAAAAAACAAAACAAAATAAGAATATAAACAAATGAACAGATAATGTGCATACGCATAGATCTTTATAATACAACGTTATATTTATTTTATAATATAAAATTTATATACGTGTTTATTTTTTCCAACGATAAATGTAGTAAAGTATAGATCATATTTAATACAATATAAACGAGATAGTTTCAATAATACGGTCCCCTTTTAATGGCAGACTTAACATCACTAAATTCATAGAAATCTGTGGAATTGATGGCAAAACCTAAGATTCCAAAAGATGCTAGTTTCTCCATCCGTTCAACATCTTGATTACAATTAAGTAGAGAAGATGTTAGCTTTCTTACAAGATTATCTGTAAAAAAAAAAAAAAAAAAAAAAAAAAAAAAAAAAAAAAAAAAAAAAAAAAAAAAGAGAGAAAAGAAAAGAGTGAGCAATAAATAAATAAATAAAAGGGATGAAAAAAAAAACATCAGAAATGACGAAGATGAAAAGTGAATAAAGAGATGCGATGCTAGAAATGGTTTTTTCTTTTAAACAATTTTCTCACCAGATAGAGTTTTATTAACCATGATACGATAAGGTGGTAATGGTCCCAAACTGGTGACTATACGAAGTGATTCTATGCCGGGTAAAGTGTCCTTATGGCACATGATAACAGGAGCTTCCAAAATGCCTACTTCAGCTTGTTTACCAGCGACCATTTGTAAGACAGCTATTTGTGAGTCGACATCTAAGAAAAGAGAATATCAAATTCCAATAGTTTGTTAATCATAGAAAGTCCTTTATGTAGATAACATCATAATTTGTTCGTATTAACCTAAAGTATTGCCGAAGAAAGCTGGACCTTCTCCAACAGTATGCAAATAATTATACAATAGTGTTGTAGCTCCTACTTTTTTAGACCTGTCAGGTAAAGCACATCTATATCCACGCATGTCAATGATATCCTATAACATTATACGTATATATATAAATTTGTAAGTTTCAAATATCTAATTCAGAAACTATGAAAGGTTTTATGAGTTTACTTCAACATGAGGTGTGAGATCCGAAGCAATAATAACATCGGCATAAATAGAAGGTGAATTATCCTTGTTAAGACGATGTTTGAATATAAAAGATACTGGCAAAAGATTACCATCTTCCCATTCTTCATTGGCTGACAAAATAGCTGAAATGAAACAAAGTGATTAATATATAATATTGGTATAGAATATTTCTCTTTTTATCTTATCAATAAATATATCTTAATAAATAAATATATTTATTGAAATATTTTTATTTGTAAAAATAAGCATAGCATTTTATAAACCTACCGATGTCGGTAATATTCTTTGCTACTTTCCTATTAGATCTAGGCTCGTATAAAAGATTAACAGGCCTTTCTGTTGCAACTTCGATCACTTCCGCCAATAATTCAAAAAGAGCAACTGGTAAGGACGGTACTAAATGTGTAGCTAATACGATTGGAGATTCATTTGTAATGGGTGGCACGTAGGGTTGACTTTTTCTTGGTACAGCAACGTTCGCGGGTTTAAATGGTTTCTATAAAAAAAATATATATATGTATATATATATATATATATTATTAATATTATTGGATTAAAAAAAAAAATGAATAAAGTTGATTTACATTTTTTTCTACAATAAAAAATTCCTCTTTCTTCGAAGAAGGTTGATCATCTTCTTTTGGTTTCTATAAAAAAAAAAAAAAAAAAAGAGAGAAAGAGAAAAATAATAATAAAAATATAAATATGATCGTTGTCAATTTTATTGGATTTTTAAAAAATAAAGAAAAAACGAATGACGTTGACCTACATTTTTCTCGACGATCACAAATTCATCTTTCTGCGAGGAAGATCGAACTTCTTCTTTTGGTTTCTATAAAACGAAAAATATATATATATATATATAAATACAAGTATGATCGTTATCAATTTTATTTTTGATTTAAAAGAAAAAAAAAAAAATCAATCAAATTGATTTACTTTTTTTTCAAGGATCGAATATTCATCTTTCTTCGAAGAAGATCGAACTTCTTCTTTTGTGATCTATAAAAAGATTTTAATAAATATGATCCTTATCTATTTTATTAGATTAAAAAAAAAAAAAAAAAAAAAAAAAAAAAAAAAAAAAAAAAAAAAAAAAAAAAAAAAAAAAAGAGCGAATCAAGCTGACTTACATTTTTCTCGACGAAAAGAAATTCATCTTTCTTCGACGAAAATAAATCATCTTCTTCTGGTTTCTATTACAAAAAGAAAATTGTAATCAAACTATAAATATGATCCTTAAAAATTTTATCGAATTAAGAAAAAAAGAAAAAAAGAAACGAATCAAAATGATTTACATTTTTTTCGGGAAACACAGATTCATCTTTCTTCGAAGGAGGTCGTAATTCTTCTTTCGGTACCTATAAACAAAAAATTTTTATAAAAAGTTAAATACAATTGTTATCAATTTTATTGAATTAAAGAAAAGAAAGAAAAAAAAAAAAACTGAATCGAATTAACTAACATTCTTTTCGAGAATCAAAAATTCATCTTTCTTCGAACAAGATCGATCTTCTTCTTTTGGTTTCTATATATAAAAAAAAAAAAAAAGAAATATAAATATGATTGTAAATTTTATTGGATTTAAAACAAAAAGAAAAAAAAAGAAGCGGATGACGACTAACATTTTTTTCGAGAATGCAAAATTCATCCTTCTTCGAAGAAGATCGAAGTTCTTCTTTCGCTATCTATAAAAAAAAAAAAAATGTTAATAAAAATATAAATATGAAATTTTGTTCGACTTAAAAAAGAAATTGAATTTCACTAACATTTTTCTCGAGGACGCAAAATTCATCTTTCTTCGAAGAAGATCGAACTTCTTCTTTCACTACCTATAAAAGAAAGAAAAACAAAAAAACAAAAAAATTTGAACGCAAATATAAATATGAAGTTTTATTTGATTCGAAAAAGAAACCAAAATTCACTGACATTTTTTTCAAGGACGGGTGATTCATCTTTCTTCGTAGAAGATCGCACTTCTTCTTTGGATTTCTATGAGAAGAAAAAATAAATAAATAAAATTATGAAAAGAAATGCAAGTGCGATTATTTTTAATTTTATTGGATTTACAAAAAAAAAAGAAAAAAAAACAACAACAAAACAAGAACGAATGACTTACGTTTGTTTCGAGGAAGAAATATTCATCTTTCTTCGTAAAAGATCGAACTTCTTCTTTAGGTACCTATAAAAAAAATTGTAATGAACATAAATATAAACGTCGTCAATTTTATTTAATAAAGAAAAAAAAAAAAAGAGAGAAAAGAAAAACGAATTAAACATATTTGCACTTTTTACAGTTAAAAAAAAAACTAATAATAACAATAAAAAGATATATATATATATAATCATTATCAATTTTATTAGCTTTTGAAATAAATGAACGAAGTTAATTTACATTTCTTTCGAGAATCAAAGACTCGTCATTCTTCGAAAAATATCGAACTTCATCTTTCGATTTCTATAATAAAAGAAAGAAAAAAAAAAAAGAGAAAAGAAAAGAACAAAGATTGAAAATATAAATATTTATATATATATATATATATATATATATATATATAATTTTATTGAATTAAAAAATGAAAAGGATTCGAGATGATTTACATTTTTTTCAGGGATCAAAGATTCATCCTTCTTCGAGGCAAATAAATTTTCTTCTTTTGGTTTCTATAAAAAAATAAATAAATAAATAAATAAATAAATAAATACGAAAAAAAAATAATTAAGAAAAGTGGATGATCGCATTTTCATAATCGTATTTTATTTTAATAATTTAATAAAAATATAAACGTGCTCGTTAACAATCTTATTGGATTTTAAATCAAATGAATAAAGTTAACTTACATTTTTTTCGCAGAACAAAGATTCATCTTTCTTCGCGAAAGGATGAACTTCTTCCTTTGGTTTCTATAAAAAAAAAAAAAAAAAATAAATAAATAAACAAATAATTAAAAACATAAATGCGATCAATTATCAATCTGATTGGATTTAAGATATAAATCCAATGGTACAAATTAACTTGCATTATTTTCGTGGAACAAAGATTCATCTTTCTTCGAAGAAGATCGAACGTTTTCTTTCGGTTTCTATTTAAAAAAAAATTTTAAAGAAAGTGAAATAAAAGAAATAATAAAAAAATAAAAATAAAAATATAATTGTTATCAATTTTATTGGATTGAAAAAAAATATACGAGGCAAATCAAATTGATTTACATTCTTTTCGAGAATGGAACATTCATCTTTCTTCATAGTAGATCGATTTTCTTCTTTTGGTTTCTATAAGAAAAAAATAAATAAATAAATAAATAAATAAATATGAAAAGAAAGTAAAAAAAAAAAACAAAAAGAAAAAGGTGTGTGTGTGTGTGTGTGTGTGTGTGTGTGTGTGTGTGTGTGTGTGTGTGTGTGTGTGTGTGTGTGTGTGTGTGTGTGTGTGTGTGTGTGTGTGTGTGTGTGTGTGTGTGTGTGATAACATTATCAATTTTATGAAATTAAAAAAAAAAAAAACGAATCATGATGATTTACATTTTTTTCGTGGATCAAAGATTCATCTTTCTTCAAAGCAGACGGATCTTTTGGTTTCTATAAAAAAAAATTATTATTATTATTATTATTATTATTATTATTATTATTATGATAATAAAAAAAAAGAAGAAGAAGAGAGAGAGAGAGAAAATAACGAATAAATTTAACTTACATTTTTTTCAAGGATCAAAGATTCAACGTTTTTTGAAGATGATCGATCTTTGTCCGTAGATTTCTCGATAACAAATTTCTTCTCGGTTTTCTTCTCGACCGATTGATCCATCATATTCTTTTCAACTTGTACATCAGTTTTCATAACTTCCTTCATCGGTTGTACTTGTTTCACAACCGGTGTATCAACTTTGTCCTTCTCAGTGATCGTTTTACTCGTAGCTTCATTTTTTACTTCATTAAGCGATAGTTTTGGATCATTGAATGTTCCTTCTTTTTTCGATCGAGTCATGATCGGTACATTAGTTTCCGATTTAGGCATTGTAATGAGATCAAATATTCGATCTGTGTAATAAAATAAAAACTATTCTTTCGTGTGTGCGTTTTGCGTGTGTATATATATATATATATGTATGTATATAATATATTGTTATTAAAAAAAAAAGAACAATAACATCAAAGTGATAGTTGTTATATTTTTAAAAATCATTAATAAATTTACATTATAATTTACAATATAATTTATATTAATTAAGAAAAATTTCGATCGATTGAAGTCGATAAGGTAGAATCCGATTTAATCATCTTAACGATCGAACATTCGATCTATTTTAATAAAACAAAAGTTGATTATTACATATATAGTTTTATATATATATATATATAAAATAGTTAATAAAAAATAATATATATATATAAAACAATATAAAAATATATATATACATATATATATATATATATATATATCAACGTATATACATGTATAATTAACTAACGAGACAGATAACGTCTTGTGATCGAAAAAAAAAAAAAAAAGAAAGAACTATCAATGTCATGCAAAGTTAACTTTGTAATATCTTTCAAAATGATAGCAATAAAATTTCCATTATTTTGAATAAATCGATCTATCGAATTTATCTGTCCGATTGTAAAATATACAAACAAAATTATAAATCTTATGTATTAATTTCTACTTACTTAACTGCTAATTATTCTTACCGGTATCCTTACGTCAGTGACCGGCGAAAACGTTGCGATTTCTGTTCGGTTTCGGATCTGTTACTCAATAATAACGATCAAACGAAATCGGGAGGAAAGATACTTTGACACGCGTGCGCGCGCATACGCAACAGATTGATAATAATATCCAATAATAATATCCAAAAGAAACATCTATAAATCTCCAAGAAAATAGTCCTTTGGTAGCGTCGATGTTCTACGGTCAACCGATTGATTATCTTCAGTTGTTTGCCGCGTGATGGCCTCGTGTTCCAAACCAGTGTCAACCTCTTTCTTTTTCTTTCTCTCTTTCTCTCTTTCACTCTCTCTCTCTCTCTCTCTCTCTCTCTCTCTCTCTCTCTCTCTCTCTCTCTCTCTCTCTCTCTCACTCTCTCTTTCTCTTTCTCTCTCTTTCGATCTATCAAATTACGACGTTTGATATTCCGAGAGAAAATTTTTCATACTTTGCACTCCGACTTTATCAATCTTCCGTGCCCCATTCACATGAAAGTATGTAAAAATCTTTATAACGTTGATATTTTCTTCATATTTTATTTTCTTTCTTCTTCTCGTCAGTTTTTTCAGACATGTCGCCATTATTCTTTTGTTGAAGAGAATGAGAGAGAGAGAGAGAGAGAGAGAGAGAGAGAGAGAGAGAGAGAGAGAACATACTTGAAAATAACATGTTTATTGATTTCTATTTAATTTATTTTGCTTTTTTATTAATACGAATAAAAATGGAAAAGAAAAATTCGATGTTTTTCTGTTACGTTGTGTTAAATAGAAAAATATGTATGTGACATGTATATATATATATATATATATCGTCGATATGTTACCGACCGTAGTAAAAATTCTGTCTATTTAGATTTTATTTTTACTTTTTTTTTTTCCTTTTTTTTTTTTTCTTAATAACGCAAATAAGAACGAAAAAGAACGTAACGTTAACAGTAATGCTTTTTATTTAATTTCCATTTGCTCTCTTTTCATTGATACGAAATATGGAAATTAATGAGAACTTAACATTTTTCTTATCTCTTCTTCTTTCATAATTTTAAAAATACAAAAGTTGTCAAACGTAGCATCGGATATCGTCGTTATCATATCATATTTTATTGGTTTCTTTCTTTTCTTTTTTTTTTTTTTATTTCTTCTTTTTATTTAATTTCTATTCATTCTTTTTTCATCAAGATGAAAAAGAACGTTGTTTTTTATTCTTTTTTTCTATTATAAATTTGAAAATACGAAAATAACAAATATATCGTCGATACGTTATCGACCGTAATTGCAAATTTCTTTTCATACAATTATAACTCAAATTTTTTTCTTTTCATTAATACGAATAGAGAAGATGAAAAAGAATTCAACGTTTTTTTTTTTTGTATCGTTTCTTATTTGATGATTAAAAAAAAAAAAGGTAACGAATATATATGGTCGATATGTTACCGACCGTGGTCATATATTTACCTACCAAAAATTACGAGTATTTTCTTTATCGATCGTTGATGAAGTTTCGATGTTTTCATGAGCCTTGCAAACGGACGAAAGTCCCACCGACCAAAAAAACGTTTACGATCACGGCCGGTGAAGACGTCATCCGGATGCATCGCTTCACAATAGTTTTTCTTTTCAGATGTTTCTTATCGTCGAGAGTGTATAGTGTTCTTCGTTCTCCAAGGTTTCTTTTTTTTTCCCTTCAACTTTAAATTCAAAGTTATAAAGAATCGAATGTGTTTATCTGTGTGAAACGATTCCAGTTTCATTCGCTCGTTGAGATATCATGGCTTTTAGACGAATAACAAGCTTTCATCTAGGCAAACAACTTGTATGGCATGTAAGTTATATGTCATATACATATTTGTAACGGTGAATTGACCACACCTCGTATCTCAAGAAAGTATATATTATTCGTTTAAAAAAGCAAATCATATTTTCTTCCTTTAACCTTTTTTTTTTTTTCTTTTTTACTTTTTTCTCTTACAAAAATTGATATTTAATCCGCACGACAATTTTGTACGATGTTAAAATAAAATAAGTACGTACGTACACGCGTACGTAAGTGCCAACATTTTTCATTCAGATATTTTTATGTTTTTTTTTTCTTCTTCTTTCTTTTTTTATTTTACTTTTTTTTTTTTTTATTATTAATCTCGTTATCACATTTTATGAAAAGACGGTGTAAAAAATTTTGCGATATCATTCGTGACTTCATAAAAAGGGAATCGTCATTGAAGAAGTATCTCGAGTTCGTATCAAATCTAACCAAGAAACTTTTCTCGCAAAGAGAATTCTTTGACTCATAGCACGTTCGATGATGATAAAAGAAGACACGACGATAAAACTTTCCGTAATGATTCCATATAATAATTATTCGTACAACGTAACGTTGTTATCGGCAGTCGTGCCTCCTTGGAAGAAAAATTATGATTGTCGTCTGAGACTTATTATGCGAGCGATATCCATATTAGAAAAAAAACGAAAAAGTTAGGAAAAAAAAAAGGAAAAGAAAAAGAAGAAGAAACAAGCAGATATATGATTTCTGTAATTCTACGATTAAAGATCGACTGAAAGATAGAGATAGAGATAGAGATAGGTAGATAGATAGAGAGAGAGAGAGAGAGAGAGAGAGAGAGAGAGAGAGAGAGAGAAAGAGAGATAAATAAAAAAACAACTAGTGCTTATAGACATACGAGAAAAAATTAAAAGGTAGTAGAGAAACAACAAGCAGACTTGTATCGATAACTATCGTTGATAATTCAACGCCAAATTTTTTTTTTATTCCGTCATTACCTCGCGATCATAACCTCAAAAAGAAGAAGAAAAAGAAGAAGAAAAAAAAAAGAAGAAAGAGAAAAGAAAAAATAGAAAAAAAAGAAAAGAAAAGAAAAGAAAAGAAAAGAAAAGAAAAGAAAGAAAGAAAGAAAGAAAGAAAGAAAGAAAGAAGTAACGAACATCGTTGGAAGGATGTGCCCGACGAATAGAAACTTTTTGATCAATTTCTCGATCGAAACCATAACAGTCAGTAAAGTGTGAGAGATAAATGCGTTTCCTATTTCAGTTAACTTTGGAATTCCTTTGCGTACGGACTTTAAACGATCTCGACGAAATCACAAAATTTTACTTACGTTGATATAAACTCTCAAAATTTCTGGCCGTTAAAACTTTCGATACTCGTTGGCTCGTGTCTCAAATGGGAAAGACATTTATTTGTTTCGATCGTCCATCTTGTTTTTTTTCTCACTCTGTC